>NC_067134.1:13187638-13298774 GCF_021347895.1 Acanthochromis polyacanthus | reverse complement strand
TTGAACTGAGGTTGTCCATTTTGAGCTGAGACTCAAGTTTGTCTTTGTATTGTCTTTTGGGGGTCCTGATCTCCTACTTTATTTCCTTCTGTCGGTTATACAGATTTAGAGTATTTCCTTCTCTGAAGAAAGTTTTCTTTCTGTACAGTAGGTCTTTTAGATTCTTAGAAAGCCATGGCTTAGTGTTTGGATATAGTTTAACAGTTTTTCAGGAATAACACTGGTTTCACAGTCTGTGACCCAGCTGATCACAACATCAGTCGGTTCATCAATATCAGCTGAGGACTCCTTAAACACGTCCCAGTCAGTAACCTCCAGACATCCCTGCAGAGTGTGACAAACTTTCACTCTGATGTTCTGCACTTTGCCTTGCTTCAGTACAGTGTAGACAGGGATAAGGAGGATGCAGTTGTGGTCAGAGGAACCCAGAGCAGAAGCACCTTTCACATTGCTGTAACAGATCAAACATTTTTTCTCATCTAATGGGGCATGTGATGTACGGATGGAAGTCTCTCAGTGTGTGTTTTAGTGTGCAGTGGTCTCTGGATGACCTGATAGATAAGCCCACAGGCATTTATTTCACTGGCCTTTGGACGGATATAGACAAGTTTCACAAATATCTGGGGAAATTTATGAGGCAGATATGGAGGGCACAGTGAAACAGAAAGCAGTTCTAAGTCAGTAGTGCACAGTTTCTCCAGGACAGTGGGAGATTTGCACCAGTGCTGTCCTTGTCATTTGGAATACCCACTTGTGCCCAAGCTTTCATTTGCTGGCTGATGTTGCTTCAATATTTCCGCATAATGTTCTATCCTCTTGATGCCATCTATTTTGTGAAGTGCACCAGTCTCTCCTGCAGCAAAAACACTCCCACAACATGGTGCTGCCACCCCCATGCTTCACAGTTGGGATGGTGTACTCAGGCCATCCTCAGCCAGCATCTTCACAAGGTCGTTTGCTTTTGTTCTGGGGTTGATGAGCACATTTCCCTCCAAAACAATCCTAACCTTAACCAATCTCCATCTTGAGCAGTAGGATGGCTTGACATTCCCATGGTGTGGATCTGTGCATGTAATTGTTTGGACAGATAAACGTCAAACCACAGCAATCTGGAAACTGCACCCAAGGATGAACCACACCTGTGGAGGCCCACAAATGTCTTCCTGATGTCTTGATTTCTTAGCTTTTCTAATGTCGTCACACAAGGAAGCAGTGTGTTTGAGGTGTGCCTGAAAATACATCTTAATCTATCAAAAGCTTTCAAAGTCAGGACATCATTATCTTGAAGGCATAGCTATCTTAGTGTATGCAAACTTCTGATTGTGAAGAAAGTAATAAAAATTCTCTAAAAAAAAAATCTCTCATTATTCAGGGATGGGATCAGCAAGTTCTGATTCCAGCGGAAAGTTGTTGACGGGGGTGGGGTGGGGGTGGGGGGATATGTGTGCGGCAGTGACTTCCAATTGCTGGGCCGTTTACAAGCTATCGTTAACATCGTTACCATCTCGCGGGAGTATCAGCGACAATAAAGTGTTCAAACTTCGAATGAAATCGGCGGATCCATGGAAAATTCCCATCCCTGGACTCTACACTTCATGGTGATTCGATTACAGTACTGTACATGACTGCTCTCACTGAGTGGCAGCTAGCATTCAGCGCGGTGGCTATTAGCAGCCGTTCGATATTACGACTTGCCACACAAAAAAAAAAAATTTTCTCCTCGAATTTAGACGATTCACAAGAATGACCCTGGCAATGATAAAATCCGCGGAATTCCGCGGATCCGCGGAAAATTCTCATCCCTGATTATTCTGGCATTTAAAGATAATTTTGGTCGTTTGACATAAAACAGGAGAAGCATTGCCAGATTTAATGTTAGATCATGTAAATTAAAAAAAAGGGTTATGTGTTTTATACAGTGTAAGTAAACTTCTGGGTTCAACTGTCTGAATTTCTTGAGAAGGAAAAGGCTGGTAAACTCACATGCTCAAAAGTATTATTCTCTACCAAAGAAAATGCTGCTCTTTACCTTCCTGAACAACTTGCTTGAAAAACAAGACTTTTCTTCCGTTACTTATCTTCATCACCATGTAAGACATTTTCAGAAAGTATGATCAGCAGCTAGTTCAGCCTCAAACAAAAAACAAGCAGCTTCCTAGCAGTCCACCATTATATCCTCAGTACAGCTGCTTCTGCAGAGCTACATCTCTCCAGCCAACGTCACCTGGCTTTGGTCGGCCCATCTAACCAACTGGAGCAACTTTAGACATTTTAAAGAACAAATGAATGATCATAATGTTACAGTGGTATGTTTCTCACTTTTTGTGAAGAATCCATGTTTCCTCCGTTGTTGAGCTCAGACTAAATGGCTGCCAACATTCCTCTGCTTCCTCCGTCAGATCTCCTCCTCCCTGCCATCACCTGTCACATCAAACACATCTTCATTAGGATACCACTCTAATACACAAGTGTCAGAGTGTCCCATATGTTCATCAGCCAACACAGAGGACACATTTCAACTCAATAGTTCACTTTTAGCTCTTTCAGTTTCACCTAAAACTGATACAAATTAACTTAAACTGTTAAAAATAAGGAACACAGACAGAAAACAGACATGGAAAAGAGAATAAAGAGAACATAAGAGATGCTAAGACAGGACTGCTGGTCGAAAACGGAGAAGAAAATCTGTCATTGCACACTTCATATACAATGAAATTTAATTTGAGCTGCCCTGCTTATGCTGTAAGTTAGTGAATGTATTTTTACTGCTCAGTGTTCTGTTTAAAGGCAGCTCTCACTCTCTGTTCTTTGCACTCTCCCATAGTGTCAAGTGTCTCCCACTTTCAATGACAGGTGATTCTCATTAATGATTTTTCTCACAGTTCTGCAGTTTCCCACTTGAAAAAGGATGTTTCATCTACCAGGGTTTGAGCAGGACTCCACTCATCAATCAGACAGTTGCTTTCTTTCTTTTGCCTCTTTTATTTTACAGTGGTTGGAGTTATCGTGGCTGATCTCCGTGGGCTAATGCTAATGCTAACACATACTGCAGTTGGCACACATCGGCAGGCTTAAACAGTCTTTTAGAGTCTCCAGAATTCTGCTCTTACCGGCTGCAACCCGGATTTTGGAGATGAAGGCAATCCTGCACAGTTTGCCGCAGATCTTGATGCTTTCCCAACAGAAACTCACGACCACTTTGTTGGAACTCGGTCATTCATTCTCAGTTCCTCCTCAGTGCTGCGTGTGTCCCCTTTTTTTGCCGCCGGTGGCAAACCTGCAGCCGCAGATTGTTTCCGCCCCAGTTGAGTGTAGGACCTGTGCGTAAATGCTTCTCCTTTGAGTTCTCAGCTCCTTCCAGTTTGACTTGACACATAGACTGCTTTGCACTCTGTGTCACCTGTACCTTCAGACTTCTGAATAAAAGAACAAAAGATTTATTGCAAAGAACAAAAAGGTTTTGCCTCCACAGCAGTGTGTTATGAAAATGATTGTATTTGATGATTGAATGTTCTTATTCATTGTAATACTGTGTGATGTGTGCTAAAAGAGGAACAAGGACACGAGCTATCATCAATATTATTTCATCTTACATGAATAATTTTTTAAAAATGACATCATATAAATATGCACTACTGTTCAAAAGTTTGACATCACTTAGAAATGTCCTTTTTCTTGAAATCAGTTTTTCCTGCAGATCAATCAGATGGTTTGACAAATGCAATGAAGCAGTTTAAATACGGAGGTTCAGACCCTCCAGTATTACTGATCATAGAGGGAAACTAACATGTTGAAATATGAAGGTTTAGACCCAACAGTGTTAGAAATGATGGAGAATAATCAGATTCATTTAAATATTAGTTTTAAAATGATCACAAATAGGAATAAAATGACCAAGAAATGGATAAAGCGACCAGAAATCTGCATAAAATGACCAAAATATGAGACAGAACTATCACAAATGTGTATAAAATGACAAAAATATGAGATAAAACTACCACAAAGATTTTTTAAAAATGACCGAAATATGCCTCATAACCGCAACAAATATGAAAATTACAAAAATATGACTCAAAACTACCATAAATATTGGTAATCTTGGTTGACTGGTGATGATTTATCAGTATTGTTATTGATTATTGATGGTTGCAGGGACAGAGGTTTGTGTGTGAGTCTCTGCTGCCATCTAGTGGTGGATCAACAACATGACTTTTCCCAGATTGAATCCCAGAGAGTCCTGACTTGTTAGTTGGATCAGAGAGACTTCCAGTAAGATGGAGCTCTGAGCAGCAACACTTTCCTGAAATCTTCAAACGCTCCTCATAGTTTGTTTCATCTGAAGTTTAGTCTAAATAAATGAAGTGTAGGACTTTGAACAGAAAGGAGACTCATTTTCTCTTCCTTTGTGGATGTTTGGATCACGACTATTCATTGGTACCAGGAAGAAAATCCTAGAAGCTGTCAATCTGCTCACAGACAGGTTTGATATCCAGGAAAACACATGGAAGAGCTGAGCAGAAAATGGAGGAAAAGTGCAGCCTGGTAGCAGTGATGAGAGAGGAGGTTACCGAATACAAGAAGAAAAGAGTGGAGCTGGAAGAACAGGTGGGAAAAGTGCAGAAAGAAGTGAAGACGCTGACTGAGAAATGACACCAACAAGAAACTCTATTAGAAGAGAATTTAGAAGCAAACACCAACTGATCATATTTTAGTGAATTGTGTTCCTGACCAATGGTTGGATAGACTCCCTACCAAACATGTGGAGCACAAATACAATCAAAACATCAAAACATTTGGCACAAATGGAGACATAATGTTCCTAATTTCAGACAGTTTTCATGGATCAGGTCAGGATTTTTTTTTTAAATAAAACTTTGAAGGAATTATTGTAATTTTCTTCCTGAAGGTTTTACACATTTTCAGAATTTTGCGGAATTTTTTGCTGAATTTTTGGATTTTTCAGAGCAGGAAACAATATTTTTGGTGAATGAAGACAACAGGAGGGTTAAAGTCAGACGATGGCGTTGGTTCTTCTGGAAGTAAATGTGAATTTTTCCAACATAAAGTGAGAGAAAACTCAGTAGATTATGGTCAAAGAATGTGTCAGAAAGCCAAAGAATGAGAAAGACAGTTGATGAATGATATGAATGAGTGTTGTAAAATGAATATGTTCTCTGATAGGAAGAAAGAAGAAGTGATTGGGTTCCAATCTAAAGGAGATGAATTGGATTGGAATAAAGCACCAGGTGCATTTCTAGCATCCAGAGCTAAATGGATGGAAGATGGGGAGAAAAACAGTTCCTATTTCAGTGGATTAGAGAGAAATGCAATCAGCCTCTAAATGTTGATGATCAAACTGGGAGCAATCCAGAAGAAAGAGCAGATGAAAGATTTAGATTCTATCAGCATTTACATTCAGCAGCTTTTTCTTTCAAAAGTCAAAGCATTTCTTCCTCAGACTGACTTTAAAAGCACGTGTTTGGAGAGATTGATAGAGCTGGAATGAAAATGTCTTTGGGGAAATCAGCGGCTCCAGATGGACTTGCAACCAACTTTGATCCGTTTTTCTGGGCTGATATTAGAGAATGACTGTTTGAAGCATTCAAAGAAGCTTTCAATCAGGGAGTCACACTCATTTTAGTTCAGGTTCCACATTTAGCCCAGTTTGATCTCAAGTGGGCCGGACCGCTTTTTACTACAGGATCAAAACCACAAAAGTCAGATTAAAAAAAGACAAAAAATGAGACAAAAACCAGACAAAATATTGTGAAAATGTGACACAAAAAGACAAAAGAACAATCTAGTATTTGACTTTGTGATCATGGTCTAGAAATGATTTTAAATTGATACTTTGACTCATTTACAATCTGCAGTTCATGTCTTCTCTGGAATTTGAACACTTTGATGATGATTGATGGATTGTGCTCATTTGGTAGAGGATGCTGCTTTTACACTCTTTCTATATTCATTGAAAGCTTCTGACAAGCTTCAGCACCACTTTATTTGACATTCACTGCATTATTTTGGATGTAAATTCATTCATATGCTCTCAGTGTTGTCCAGCAGAATTCCTTCAATGTGGAACTACTAGAAGATGAGATGTTAACAGGAGCAAACACCAAGGAGACCCATCGGTCCTCTGCTGTTTATTATTAGCTCTGGATATCAACCCTCCTGTTGGCTTCATTTACTTCACCAAAAAACAGGGAAAAAAATCCAGAAATTCAGCAAAAAAATTCACCAAATTTATGGAAATGTGCAAAAACCTTCAGGAAGAAAATTCCAATAATTCCTTAAAAGTTTTATTGAAAAAAACAAAACAAAATCCCCCTAATTTGGCAGGAAAATTCTTGTAAATATTTTCAAAAAATGAGTAAAAATTTTCCAAAAATCCTAAAAATATCTAAAGTGATTCCATATTTATCAGTAAAACTTCTGATATTTTCTTTAAGAACATTCACATAAAAATCAACCAAAATCCAGAGAATTTACTGGATTTTGGTTGATTTTTATGTGAATGTTCTTTAGAAACATTTCTTCTTTTTCCACCAAAAAATGTTCAAAAATTTCCCAAAAATGTTAAAATGTGGACATCAGAAGTTTCACTGTGAAAATATTTATTATTTTCCACATTTTCAAACTTTAAAACGACACGAGGGTTAAAATAATGAAACTCTAAAAGCATTTAATAACGACACAGTCAGCAGATGATCCAACGTTATTTTAAAGCTGTGTGTATTTTCCAGAAGCCTCAGGGTTTGATTGAAACTAAATGTGAGATCTGATCCATTCACCAGAAAACACAAACTTTACTTCAGAATATTCCAGTAAAAATGAGCTGAAACATTTGGAGAAACTATCAGTAAAATATGATCAACAGGGAAACTTCTAACATTCTGATTGTTGGAAATCAAATCTAAAATCCTTGAAGATCTGCTTCCAAAGGAATCTTTCATATTTGGTAGAATATTGAGGACAGAAATGGAAGGATTTCAGGATGAATTTATCCAGCAGATTCTTGATGTGTTTCACATGGATGGATGAAGAAAATCCAGCAGATTGACTGTGATGTGATTTGATGCTAAAAGGTGATGTGGTAAAATGAGTAGAGGAGGGGCTTTGAATGTCACTGATTTACAAACAACGAATGGTTCCATGAAATGACTTTAGAAAACAGGAACATTATCTGTGCTTTACCTTAGCGCCTCATCTTTGTCTCATTCTCTTTAACCCCTTAAGCTGCGGTCAATTTTCCCCTGAAATTTCTACTGAAGATGTACAGAAAGTAAATTGAATGCTGTTCTTGAACTGTTTGGAGTACAGGCATGGCTGGGGTCTCCTTTGAAAGCTGACAACCTACATTGTCACCCAGTGCAGTAAAAATTACTCTAGGTGCTACTGGCACAGAGTTATTTATGTTGGAACACACTGAATTAGGAGGAATTTTATTCTCGCCTAAATTTCTTCCCTAATATAACACCTGAAAATTAGTGTGGCAGCACTGTGACAGCTTGAAACACAACAAGGCAACAGCCTGGGGTCTTACATAGTTCAGGACAAAATTTCAGAGCAATACTACAAGAAATGAGTGTTTCACACATGTTTTTGTACTAATATGCCCAATTATGTCAATTTTGGACACCCTATGTACACCCTGTGAAAAAATGGTATATCGTCGTTTATTAGCGCTTTTTCACACTATTTTCACTCCAAAAACTCATAAAGAACTAAAAAAATCACTTCAGATAAGCTTCAGTGTGGATCTTGATCTGAATCAGAGGCACAGACGGAGACAGAGAAAAGCTGCAGCTCCTGCAGAGCCGGAGGTGTGAAAACTCACACTCGGCCGCTAAAGCCCGCCTCGCGGCTATTCAGCAAGCTCATTGGCGACATGCCCTGTCAGTCAAACGTTTCCTCCGACGTGTTTTGCATCAGAATTTCAGGAAGAGATGTGAGTCAACAGATCCATCGGCCATGGCAACCATAGATATATCTATGATGGCAACGGCTGGCTGTTCCGGGTTCGGAGGCAGCGATGAGTCACTTGATTGGCTGAAATGCGGTTGGGATCGAAGACAGAGGCTCCAGTCGCCATTTTCTGACCGAGATCGTGAGGATAACAGAAGGATTCATAAAATTATGGATAAAAATGCAGTGACTTATGGAACGCGCAGCGCCACCGTGCGCCACGTGGACGCGCACGGAGCCGAGCGATTTGTGGATTATTTACTTATTTCTTGACATGTTTTGGGCAAAATATGATACTTGCTCGTATTGTCTGGATGACTACTCTTGGATTATGGCCGGTTTTTGTGGATTATTTTCATCGTTGATCGGTAAAAGACCATCGGAAGGTGAGTTATGCCCTTTATGTGTCCCTTTAAACTTTTGTTGTTTGTTTTAGAAATGTGTTTATATCGCCCGCTGTGGTAATCACATCTGAAAGTGGTTTATACCGGCGGATTCATGAGACTCTAAGCTTTCCATGGATGTATAGTGTTTCTATCGTCCTGTTTGAAGCTAAAAATGGTTTTTGCCGTTAAACTTCAGCCGGCCATCTTGGGCCCGTATTCGGGCCCGTGTGATTTCCATCCTTTAAATGATCACATTTCCACATGCAGCTGTTCTTCTACTGGAAAATGCTTTAGAAGCAGAACTTCAGTCCACACAAAGCTACAATGTGAAAGAACAGGAGGATTTGTACAGGAGGAAATGTGTCTTTGTGAAGGATTGGATGGAGAAAGGAACACATTGAATGGATGAAGATGTTCTAGTGATTTTCAAACTAAACTGACTTCAGATTGCTGCTAGAAACAACATTCTCTGCTAATCAAAGCTGTTCCAGTGATCAAAGGAATGTTCCAGAATTCATCTGAACTCCTCATTCTAACACGCTGTTTATTGACAGAGAAACATTTTTACACGTTAAATGTTAGAACAACATTGTGAGATGATCAGGAACTAAAGAATGTTTTCCTCTTCCTGCTCAAAGAAAAGTTGGATCTCCAACATTTCCACAGACCGACTCTATCAAAGTCACAAGCAGATATTTGTCTTTTCCTTTCTGAGCTGAAATGAAACAAGTTCATTTCTAAACTCTTTCTGATGTTTCTCCATGTAGAGAATGTTCCAGAAGGAGATTTCATGTGGAGAAGAACACATGCACATTGATGGAGAAGATGTGAACCTCCAGAACATCTGTTCTCCTCCTGAACTATTGTGAGGAGCTTTAGGGACACAATCATGAATGGTTGCTAACAAACAACGTTCAACCTGTCTTTGAATACAATTCTATCAAGTTTGCTCTCTTTATGCACAACAAACATCTGGAATTTATGTGGAACAATAGAATGAGAACTGGTGAATTTTAGACACACAAATGTAGATTTTTTGAGGCTGCTCTGAGTTTGAAACTTTTCTTTTCCTCCTTAATCAAACTGTCAAATAGAAGTTCCTTCAGACTGTCTCAGATTCTCATGTTATAAACTGATTAACCCCTGAGAAGTTCATTTCTTTGAAGCTGTCTGATTTGATAATTCTATGTTTCTTTCTTTTCTGCTTCTCTTCTGCTTGGACCAGTGGAATTGTAGGACACAGTTGGTGCCTATTTGTTGTTAAATTATGCTTAATAAAAGATAAAACAACAAAAAACTTGGGGAGCCAAATATCCCAGAATGCATTTAGACCAGCAGCAAAGACCGAGGAGGAAACTTTCAGAGGAAACTCAAGTATTTTGGGAATCCTGCTGTTATTGTGACACTAAATGTAGTTTTCAGATGATTTGAGGTGAGAAAGTGGTTGTAAAAACGTCCAATCTGTGGTCAGTTTCTCCAGATGAAGCTGATTAAAAATGAGCTCCAACGGTTTCAGAGATGTGAGGTCCAGGTTAGACAGCTATGATGGACGGTCAGCCTCACTGTAGAACTCCTTATCTGGACCAGACTTTACAATCTGCTGCTCTGACGCTTCTATGGTGCTTCAACAGGATATTAGTAGTTTATGTTGATCTAACCGTCACACTTTGACCTCACACTTTATTTGGATTGTTCACAGAAAAATCAGTTTGAAAGAAGTTCAAGTTCACAACTTTAGATTGTTCATGTTTTACTCGCTCACTGACTGTGATCATAAGAACAGATAGAAATTAAAACAGAGAATATCATTTATTTACAAGTTTTGTTTTTGAGTCTTTTAACGACTAAAAATATGTAGTTTTTGTTCTAGTCTTTGCAGTTCTTTATATTTGCTTTTAGGGCTAAATTTAATTAAATATAATTAAAAATGGAGACAAAAAGATAAAAAATAAAAGCGTCAGTTTTACTGCTTTACAAAAGATATTTTTTCTGTTTTCATTTCTGTCGTGGAAGAGGATAAACGTTGATTATTCAACATGGAAAATTAAATTCCACTTATCAACAAATAAGCAAACAAACATGAAGATCAAAGTGTGTTATTAGTCATTTATTGAATAAAAAAGAAAGTTAGAATAGTTTAAAAGCCACAGGCAGAGCAAATAAAAGTGGAGAAAGATGTAAAAATCATTGATCTTGTTCAGAAAAAATCAACCACTGCAATGAAAATAAAAACTAAGTTAGACATTGATTACAGCACAAGATCTGTTCAAAGAATTTAGACCATGGAAGGGTTCAAATACACCACAATGTGAGGAAAACCTCCTTTAACGGCCAAACACAACATTTATAGAATTAAATAGGTTAAAAAATGTTGAATTTACAGAGTTCACTGTAATCTGGATAGTCCTGGTGGGTTTAAATTCTACTGGAATCATATCGATGCTGAAAACATTTTTATCCAGAGAAAGCTAGGGTTATGGGAGATGTGATGGAAACATAAAATCTGGTAGAATTTGTTGATGAAACCAGAAATTCAGAATCTTATAAAAAAAAATAACGGATTGAAGCACTTATTTATTGTAAAAATGAAAAATGGATCCATCAATAAGACATAAATGACAGAAGAGCACAGAATACTTTGGAAAGAGTGATACAGATGAAGGAAGTTCTTATTTCATCACTAGAACAGGACTTAAAGACTCACATCAGGATCAAGTGTGGCTGCGCAAAAAGCTGATTTTCACTGGACAATAATGTGTGAAAGTCTGTCAGCAGTTTGGAGATTCACTGCTTCCTCTCTCATTTCACACTTTGTGCAGCTCAAATGCTTTTAGTTCAAGTGAGCATCAGAGGAACACCACATCCTGATTTTCACTCTCAACATTTGACTGGAAAAAGACGCAAACACCACATTTGGCTCCTGGAAGAATCACAACTTCCATCTTTGAAGAGGAACAAGTTTACAAGGAATCATTTAGAAGGATTTGACAAAGAAACACATTTAATCCATGAATGTGAAAACATGTTTGTGAGGGACAGAGTCATGGAGAGACTCAACTATCTGTTCAACACTGTTTCTGTACCAGGAGGAGACTCTGGAGACTCAACTCAGCACAGAGACACTGAGGAACCAGACCAGACCCAGAATCCAGGATAGAGAGGTTGAGTGAATGTGGTGTTGAAGGTGTGGAGGTGGATCAGAGAGTCAGAGGAGACTCTGTAGAAGGACAGAGTTCCAGCAGGAACATCCACATAAACTGAAACTCTGTGAGAGACTGAGGAGGACCTGATGGACATTTCACTCTTATTGTGCCAGACATAGTAACCACCATTAGAGCAGATCAGACTCCAGGACTGATCATTAGATCCAAACCAACAGTCATCACTGTCTCCTTTCCTTCTGATTCCTCTGTAACTCACTGATATTTCAACGACTCCTCTCCACTCCACCTCCCAGTAACAGCGACCAGTCAGACCAGTTTCACACAGCAGCTGCCACCAGTCAAATCTGTCTGGATGATCAGGATACGGCTGATCCTTCTGCACATTTGTCACCTTCCTGTTGTTGTCAGACAGTTTGAGGTTTCTGTTTACTGTGTTGGTGTCGACTGTGAGTTGACAGGAATCTGATGGAGAGAACAAACACAACACAGCTGCAGTTATTGATGGATCATGTGATCAGTATTAAAGCTTTGATGATGACCTCAGAGATGGGACATTTTGAATTTGCTTGAATGTGCTGCTTTGTTTCCATCAATCCATTAAAACACACTTACACTTCCTCAGACCTGGTGTCAACCATCGGACTCCAGCAGGCGTCACCCTGAAAGGAGGAGGACGGTCAGAGCAGCAGAGACTCTTTCAGCAGTACACATGGACGTTACATGGCTCTCACACTGTTCCACTGATAAAGGACCAGTCCAACATGGAGACACACACACCTGAATGCAGCATCTCTAAAGTCCTGTCCTGTGCTCATCACGTTCCAGCTCAGTTTACACTCATTATTCATCTTCACTAATTTATGCTTCCTCTGTTCATGGAGCTAGGCTAACAGTTCACCCTTCTTCCTGTCTTCATGCTAAGCTAGTGTTCCCAAACTGGTTTTGTCGGCTTTTGAAACGTACTTGGACAGTCTTGGGTAAACAAATTGTATTCAGAGTCCGGACCAACTCTGCGGTGGAGAACGAGGAACTTTATTCAAGCATTGCAGCAGACTGTACACAAATTCAGCTTCTCCACAGCACATTTGGATCTACTTCTCTGTTTGGACCAGAACATGCGCTGTGACTGCGGCTGCACCGACACATCACCCTATCGATGGAAAGGGGCAGGCTTGGCCTGCGACACGAGGATGATAGTTTCCTGAGAGTGTCTGTCTGTCTGTACCTGAGAGTTTCCAGTCTACAGTGTGGATCCTCCATTTTAGCTCTCAGCATCTTCTCTCCTGAGTCTCCTGGATGGTTGTAGCTCAGGTCCAGCTCTCTCAGATTTGAGGTCTTCAAGCTCAGAGCTGAGGCCAGAGAAGCACAGCCTTCCTCTGTGACCAGACAGCCTGACAGCCTGCACACACAAAACAACACAAACCTGAGGGACAACAGTTGACTGGATGTTTCTCACTTTTAATTTTCTTCTTTGTCTTTCAGATACATTTTGCTGCACATTTCATGCATCTCAAGCAAATCAGCAATGATTTGTGGGATTTAATCCTGTCAAAAATAAGAAATGATTCTACTCAGGTTAACTGTTTATCCACTGACAGAAATAACATCAATTTCAAAGTGTGAGTCCTGACCTGAGAGCTTCCAGTTTACAGTGTGGACTCTGCAGTCCAACAGAAAGACGCTTCACTCCTGAATCCTGCAAGTTGTTGTTACTCAGGTCCAGCTCTGTCACACTGGAGGACTGGGAGCTGAGGACTGAGGACAGAGCTCCACAGCTTCTCTCTGACAAATTACAGCCACTCAGTCTGAAGAGACAAAAAGCACATTATACTGATGAAACAGCAGCAAAATGAAAAAAGACCTTCAGTCTCCAACTACTTACACAACTTTCTTGGAGGCTTTGACCACTGGCAGCAGCCTCAGAAGAACCTCCTCTGAAGCAGAGTATTTCTTCAGGTCAAACACGTCCAACTGTTCTCCTGATGACAGTAAGATGAAGCCCAGAGCTGACCACTGAGCAGGAGACATTTCATCTGTGGACAGACGTCCTGATCTCAGGGACTGTTGGATCTCCTCCACCAGAGAAACATCCTTCAGTTCATTCAAACAGTGGAACAGATTGATGGTTCTCTCTGCAGACACATTCTCATTGATCTTCTCCTTGATGTACTTGACTGTTTTCTGATTGGTCTGTGAGCTACTTCCTGTTTGCGTCATCAGGCCTGGTAGTAGATTCTGATTGGTCGGCAGTGACAGACCCAGGAGAAAGCGCAGGAACAAGTCCAGGTGTCCGTTTGGACTCTGTAAGGCCTCATCCACAGCTCTCTGGGGGAAAACTGTTGGATCAACTTTCTCTCTGAACAGTTTTGATGACCATGATGTTGTTTGTTGTTGTTCTTCCAGCAGGTTGATTCCAGAGTTGATGAAGGTCTGATGGACATGAAGAGCCGCCAGAAACTCCTGAACACTCAGATGGACAAAGCAGAACATTTTGTCTTCCTGTTTCCGTCTTCGCTCTGCTTTGAAGATCTCTGTGAACACTCCTGAGTACACTGAGGCTTCACTCACATCAATGCCACTTTCTCTCAGATCTTTCTCATAGAAGATCAGGTTTCCTCTCTGCAGCTGTTCAAAAGCCAGTTTAGCTAATGACTTCATGAACTGAATGCACTTCTCTGGACCGTACTTTTCTTTTGTGTGACCAATCTGAAATCTTAGAAACTCTGTGTACATCTCAGTCAGGGTTCTGGGCAGATCTCCTCCCTCTCTGGTTTCCAGCAGCTCCTCCAGAACTGTAGCAGTGATCCAGCAGAACACTGGGATGTGGCACATGATGTGGAGGCTTCGTGATGTCTTCATGTGGGAGATGATGCTGCTGCTGGCCTGCTCCTTGAATCTCTTCCTGAAGTACTCCTCCTTCTGTGGGTCAGTAAATCCTCTGACCTCTGTTGTAGTGTTGACGAGGTTTTCAGGGATCTGATTGGCTGCTGCAGGTCGTGTGGTTATCCAGAGGCGAGCTGAGCGCAACAGGTTTCCACTGATAAGTTCCCTCAGCAGGACTTCTATTTTAGTTGACTTTGTTATGTCTACAGAGGGAATGTTGTTGACATCAAAGTCCAGATGAAGGCGACTCTCGTCCAGTCCATCAAACACAAACAGCAGTTTGAATCTGCTCTTGTGGTAGCTGCTGTTTCCTGATGACTGCAGAGCTGTAAAGATGTAATTCAGAGCCTCCACTGTGACGTCTTTAGTTTCTGGGATACAGAAATGAATGAGCTCTGCCAAACCAAACTCTTTTCCCTGCAGTGAATTCAGGGCACGGAAAGTGAATGGGAAAATAAGATGCACGTCTTGATTGGTTCTTTCTTCAGCCCAGTCCAACACAAACTTGTGCACAAGAAATGTTTTTCCAATCCCTGCAATCCCATTGGTCAGCACTGTTCTGATGGGTATGTCTTTTCGAGAAGGATGCTTGAAAATGTCTGTGGGTTGGATCTGTGTCTCTGTGTCTGATGGCTTCCACACCTTGTCAATCTGTAGGACCTCATGCTGTGTGTTGACGTGCACGTCCCGGCCAGCTGTGATGTACAGCTCTGTGTAGATATCAACCAGACGCTCCTCATCTGTTGCCCACCCCTCTGTTGTAACCAGAAATGTGTGCTGGAAGTTTGACTGAAGCTTCTGTTGGTAATATCTGATGGGACGTGGTTCTGGTACCGGAACAGTCTCATCTGTGTCAAACAGGAAGGGAACAGTGTGAGGTGTGTGTCTACAGAAATCTCTGTTGTTGGAAAAACACAAGCAACTAAGCAACTAAAAAGTGGTTGGACATTTAATTACTCACCTATAACAGTCACAAGCCAGCCAGTGGAATTTAAACCCTCCAGGGCTATCGAGACTAAACTATTTTTCATCTGAAAAAATAATATTTTCCTATTCATCTCTGTAAATTTATTGTTTTAGCCTATTCAATTGTGTAAATATTTTTGCTTGAACGTTAAGGAGGTTTTCCTAAAATGTGTGTGTATTTGAACCCTTTGATGGTCTAAATTCCTTGAATAGACCTTGTGCTGGAATCACTGTCCAACTTAGTTTTTATTTTCATTGCAGTGGTTGATTTTTGGGCTGCTCAGTAGTGTAGTGATTAGCACTTTTTCCTTGCAGAAAGAAAATCCCCGGTTCAAATCCCGGGGTGGGCCAGGGATCTTTCTGCATGGAGTTTGCATGTTATCCCTGAGCATGCATGGGTTTTCTCCGGGCGCTCCGGCTTCCTCCCACAAAAACATGCTGAGGTTAATTGACTCGTCTAAATTGCCCGTAGGTGTGAATGCGAATGTGATTGTTCGTCTGTGTTTGTAGCCCTGCGACAGACTGCCGACCTGTCCAGGGTGTCCCCTGCCTTCGCACGAGTCAGCTGGGATAGACTGCAGCACCCCCGCGACCCGAGTGAGGATAAAGCGGTGTATAGAGAATGGATGGTTGATTTTTCCTCAGCAAGATCAATGATTTTTTAATACATCTTTCTACAATTTTATTTGGTCTGCCTGTGGGTTTAAACTATTATAACCTTCTTTTTATTCAATAAATTACTA
Source organism: Acanthochromis polyacanthus (assembly GCF_021347895.1). NCBI lineage: Eukaryota > Metazoa > Chordata > Actinopteri > Pomacentridae > Acanthochromis > Acanthochromis polyacanthus. The sequence continues at coordinate 13,282,664 of NC_067134.1, read as the reverse complement.
ATAACACACTTTGATCTTCATATTTGTTTGCTTATGTGTTGATAAGTGGAATTTAATTTTTCATGTTGAATAATCACAGCTTTTTCTTCTTCAGACAAGATTTGTCCTCTTCCCATGGCAAGAATTATTTGTAAAAATGAAAATAGAAAAAGTATCTTTTGTAAAGCAGTAAAATTAATGTTTGTATTTTTGTTCTTATCTTTTTGTCACCATTTTTAATTATATTTAATTAAAGCAAATATAAAGAACTACAAAGACAACATCAAAAAACACATATTTTTAGTAGTGAAAAGACTTAGAAACAAAACTTGAAAATATGTAATATTCTATATTTTAATTTAGATTTGTTCTTATTATTATACAGTCAGTGACTGGGTAAAACATGAACAACATAAAGTTATGAACTTCAACTTTAACTTCTTTCAAACCGATCTTTCTTGAAACAATTAAAAAAAAACTGAGGCCAAAGTGTGATGGTTAAATAAACATAAACTACTAATATTCATCGATAAACAGTCTGTGCTAATATCCCAGTTTAACCGCTATAGAACCGTCAGAACCAGCGGCAGATTTCAAAAAGTCTTCCCAAGATAAGGCTCCTCTTGGCGGCTACAGTGCGGCTGACCATCCAGTTTTAGCTGTCTAACCTCTCAAACAGTAGGAGTAAATTTTTGATCAGGCTTTTCTTGATAGATTGACCACAGATTGGGATATTGTTTTTTTGGCTACCCAAGTCTCCATAATGTGGGCAGAGTGAGAACACTTCCGGGTATTTCATCTGTTCTTGGCCAGATGTGTACTTTGAATTGGATCAGTCCTTGGTCTCCGACTGATGACGTTTCATGAGTACGCAAGAACACAAGTACGGATCACAGACTGTACAGTCTATAATATAGACAAGTATGCATATTGAGAAATGGCCGATGTTTATGGGTCTTGTCCTGATTGATGCACCAAAACACCAGCAGCGCATTCTGAGATTTGTAGTAATAGTGGTGCATGTGCTATATAATACCAGTGGGCAAGCTCTAGTAGTATTTGTTGTTGCCTTGTGGGCCTATTATAATTACATTGAGGGCCAAATCTGGCCTGTGGGACAGAGTTTGATACCTATGCTTTCGACAATTGAACCTAAAAACAGAGAGCTGGACCAGCAGCTCAGTTCTGGGCTCACTGGGGCCCTTATCAAAGTACACTGCAGTCAAAAGTTTTAGAACGCCCCAATTTTTCCAGTTTTTCATTGAAATTCAAGCAGTTCAAGTCCAATGAGAAGCTTGAATTGGTGGTGAACTGCCAGAGATAAAAAAAAGATAAGGTTACCCAAAACTGAAAAATAATGTACAGTTCAGAATTATAAAAAATGGCCTTTCTCGGGAACAAGAAATGGGTTAAAAACTTCAAGCAATGGAAGTTGATCAAGCCTTGAAAGTTGGAGCTACCAAATCATACAGGAGTCCCAACTTTCCTAGATTCCTTCCAACCCCCTCTGTCTGCATAAAGTAGTGTTGGAACACACTGTGGAACCCTCCAGATCATTATTTGAACAGCATTGTACTGCTGAAGTAGTGTGTTGCTACAAAAAATGGAGAAGAAAAGGCAATTACCTATAGAAGACAGACTGACCATCATAACACTTAAATGTAGGTCTTTCCTACAGAGAAACTGAAGACAATCAAGGTGTCACTGAGTACAGTTTTCTTCACCATCAAAAGACACTCAGAAACTAGCTTAAAATGGACACCAGTTCAGAAAATTGGATTTGAGGATCACCAGCCACAAAACTGACCGTTCTGCTACAGCTACACTACAACCTGCTGCCTCATGCAACTCCATAGACAACCACTGTTCTGTGTTTTACAACCTGCTTAAACTCAGCTTCCATTTCAGGCATGATGAACTGCTGCCATCTTTCTTTACAGACCAAACAATCCATCAGTTTTACCTTCAGTCTGAGGAAGAGGAGGCTGAGTCTGAGAGGAGGAAGGTTCTCTGTTCTCTGAAGGTTCTCCAACATCACTGACATGCACTGACAGAGAGAGATCACGTTATATTCTCCACTGTTTACTGCTTTCATTCATTTCAGTTACAACAGACTTAGAAGGGACTTTACGTTGACATTTATTCACACGTTTATGGTGTTGATTAACTCAGGTTTTCTGACACCATCATGCATCTTTCTGACTGTAATGATATCATGTTGTTCTTGTCCTGTGACTGACCTTCTGGTCCTGAGCTGCTGGCAGGAATCCTCTGCAGCAGATCATTCCTGGAGATCTTCTCTAAAACCACCCTGGTCACCTGCACAGCTCTCTGAAGTCCATAAGTCTCCACCATCACATCCACAGTCTCACACCTGTCTAGTGTCTGTAGTCGGCATTTTGTGATCGCTGGGAGGTCTTGAACATTGTTGGGCTGCTTCAGGAACCACTGGAATGTAGACAGCTGATCATCTCTCAGATCCTCCAGGATGTTCAAGAGCACCTCTGACGTCATCGTGGCTCCCTGATAAAATCAAAGAAGCAGTTAATGAACAGTTGTGTTGTTGACAAAAAGGAAACTCAAAACTACAAAAATTGTAAAAAATAAATAAATAAATGAATAATAATAAAAAAAAGACAAATTCAGGAACAACATGCCTAAAATGAGATGCACACAGGTAAAAATGAGACAAAATAAGACAGAAAACAACAAAAATTAGATAAACTAACACAAAATATAAAAATGAGAAATGAGACAAATTAAGACACAAAATGACAAAAATGAGATTAACACACAAAATGATAAAAATTAGACAATTTGAGACAAAATAACAAAAATAAGACAAAATAACAAACAAAATGCTGAAAATGAGACAAATAAAGTCAGAAAATAATAAAAATTAGTAAATTTAGTCCCAAAATGGCAAAAAATGAGACAAATTAAGACACAAAATGGTAAAAATGAGACAAATTAAGGCAGTAAATGCTGAAAGAAATGAAGATGTGCAGAGCTCAGACAGAGAAAGGGAAATCAGAGACTATCTCTGGTCCAGCTGGTCTTCATGAGATGAATATTACTTTAGCATTATGTATCTGAGGATGAATCTTTCAGACCTAAATATGATCTGATGGAGTTCATCTTTTCATTTTAAGATCATAAGTAGACCCTTAATTCTTTAGAATATCCAGATATCGGAATTATAGAGTGAAAAATGGAAGAAATGTCCCAAATAAAGAACATGAATCCTAAAAGCTGCTCGTGTCCGTATTCAGCTCTTGTAGATCCATGTCGTCTTTATCCTGCACTGGCCTTGATCACTAATAGAAGTTATGAGTGTGAATGGAGATCCTTGTTCTACTTCTGTTTTACTACAAACATACGGTTCACACAATGTTCTAGTTCTACATGTGTTGTTGAAAAATCAAATGTTCAAAGCATTTCCATCCTACAACTGTTGAACTGAAGTTCTGCTGATAAGAACAACTCATGTTTAGAACTGTCTGACAAACACAAATGATATTTACTGATAAAACATTGATTTCAGCATCAGTTTGATAATTTCTGCTGGTTGGGAACACCCCCAACATGCAGAGCTGGACTGGGGCAAAAAATCAGCCCTGGCATTTGTGGCCCAGACCTGGTCCACTGAATCAAGCACTAATTGTTGAAGGCAATGACAAAAAAACTGAGAAAGAGGTCAGATTTTATGAACATAAATTCAAAAACATCTTTCGAGACCGACACAAGCTTGTTGACAAGTTGGAAAAAATTGCAATCCAGTAGAATAGGGATATTCAACTAAAATTCAAAGTGGTCCAGTCTGAGAAAATGTATTAAAGCAAAGGTCCAGATAAGCATAATGTCCAGGCTGAATTAGTGCGATATATGTTGATGTAACCTGGTAGTATTATTAGCGTCTGCATGTAATCAGTCACTGACCATCAAATCAATTTCAGTACGGCAATAGTTTTTTAATAAATAACTTTTTATATAACTGTACATCTAAAAATAAAATACAGAACTTAAAAAAATGAATGAACAACCTGAACTAACATATAGACATAGATAATACCTAAATCTAAAATGTTTTTTTAAAGTTGAACTTTTTTTTTCCTGTATCATTTCACTGCCCTTATATCTCTGCTGCTTACTGGGAGAACCGAGCTGCAGGTTGTCCTGCCAGTGTCTTGTATCATGGTCTGAATGGTGTCAGGGCCGTTCTCAAACACACCTGGAGCTCAGTGTCACTCTAGAACGATATTCAGTTTGGATTGTGTTCATAGTTGAGAAAGCTGCCTCTCAGCTGTATGTTCAGAAGAACATAGTCAGCATGTACAGGACTATTTTTTCTCAGTGTTGCGCTTTTTGTGTTTCTATTTAGTCTGTCCCTTGCCTCTAAACTATTTTCTGAACACTGAGCTTGCGTAGCGGCTACAATGCAGAGACTTCATTGGCTGAGTAGCATCACATGGGATGTCTGAATTCGTATGTAATTGGTTTGTGTGTTTTCTGAGCTGGAAACCAACGGCATAAACACTGGAAAAGCTGCGCTGTGAAAATAGAAGCGACCCGTGAAATGTAAAATCTGATTAAAATGTATAACTGACAGGTCCGTGTGAACCTGTTGACCAGCCCCAGGAGACACTGGCCCCCCGGGACAGTGCCCAGTATGCCAGATGCAGTCCACCCCTGCATGTCTGAAGATTTGGTTTAAATTTATGTATAGACTCAAAGTCACAACAAATGATGTAAAAATAACTCCCCCAAAATGCAAAAATCAACACAAAAAAGGTGCAAAATCACTTTTTAAAAATGCCTGAAAAACATAAAAAAGACAGTTGTACCACAAAAACACTCAAAACAGCAACAAATGATGTAAAATAACTTCGAAAGACTGCAGTCATCACTAAAATGTGCAAAATCAACACAAAAGGTGCAAAATCACTTTTAAAAATTGCAAAATTAACTTTTAAAAGCCACTAAATTACCATAAAAACACTCAAAATGCCATCAAATGCTGTGAAATAACCTCATAAAGACTGAAATCAACACAAAAATGTACAAAAGCACTGCAACAAAAGATGAAAGCTTGTCTCAACATAATGAAAAAATGTGCAAAATCACAACAAAAATGTGCAAAATCAGTTTTAAAAAATGCAAAATTGAAATTAAAAGTCACTAAATTTCTACAGAAACACTCAAAATACCAACAAATTATGTGAAATAACCTCATAAACACTGAAATAAGTGCAAAAAAAGTAAAAAAAAAAATCACTTCTAAAAATGCAAAATCAACGACGACTGTTTTGACAGGAACAGATGAGTGCGCAGTCAGATGCTGAAACAACAACACGTGTTCTCATATTTTTGGCTTTTAGATCTGAAATCTAAACAAAGTATGTCATAAATTTATTTTACTGAACAGTAAAAACAGCAAAACTATGAAACTTTAAACTTCATATACTTAAACATGACAATGTTAATGATAATATGATATGATAACGATAACTTTGAAGAGCATTTAGGTCTGACTCCATCCCATAATGCAGGAAGTCTCTTTAATTTATGTCCAAATCCAAATGAAATGAATGTGACTGATTGAATATTGTGTGTAATAAATACCAATAAATAATCAATGTTCCGATTTGTGGAAACAGGCCAGACATTAAAACGCATTTATGCATTTTCTGCATAAATTTGAACAGTTTGAGTCATTTTTGCACAAGTTTTAAGCAATTTTCAACAAACTTTAAGAATAGTTTGACATATTTTAACTAATTTTACCTAACTTTGAGTTATTTTAACAAATCTTGAATAATTTTGAGTAATTTTGGACGAATTTCAAACTAATTCCAGATCACATTCAGACTATTTAAAGTCATTTTGGACAAATTTTGAGTCGTTCTGGAATTTTTAACTCACTTTGGAGTAGTTTTGAGTTATTTTGGACCAGCTCTGGACTCATCTGACCACAGAATCTTCTCCACTTCCTGGCTGTCCGGTTCTTGTGTTCTTGGTCCAACAACGCCGGGCTAACCTCTGTCTCTCATTGGTCAGAGGCTTCTTGACAGCCTTGTAGGACCTTCAGCCATGATCTAAAAGTCTGCTGGAACACTGGACACCAGTTTGGTTTGACCACTGCTGCTGAAGCTCCTGTCATGTCAGTGCCTGGTTTTCCATGAGGATCAGGATGAGGTCATTTCTTGCTGAAGAAACTCTTGGACGTCCAGATGTTGGTTTGTCTTCCAGCTGTTGGTTGGTCTGTATTTCTGCAGAGTGAATCCAACTGCTGAAGGACTGCATCTGGACTTCCTGTTCATGTGGTTACAGCTGCAGCCTTCCTGTCTGAGAATCTGGGTCTTCACTCATGTTTCCTGTTTTAGGTTCTTTGAGTGTTTTTTGTCTCTGAAGAACTTTCTAATGTGCTGCTTTATAAAGACACAAAGCAAAATCACCCAAAACTCAACATTTCTTCTGTATTTTTGTGGAACCAATCAGTTTTCAGGTTTTAATGTCTTTTTTAGGATGTGTTTAGTTTTCTGGCTGTGACTGAACTAAAAGAAATTACACTTGAAGACCTCAGAGGGATTCTTAATGCAGGATTTCATAAATGCATGGGGAGTCCCAAAACTTTGTTCCACCACTGTTTGGTCCACACAATGTTCTAGTTCTACGTGTGTTGTTGGAAAATCAAACGTTCAAAGCATTTCCATCCTACAACTGTTGAACTGAAGTTCTGCTGATAAGAACAACTCATGTTTAGAACTGCCTGACAAACACAAATGATATTTACTGATAAAACATTGATTTCAGCATCAGTTTGAGAACTCCTGCTGGTTGGAAACACCCCAACATGTCTGAAGATTTGGATTTAGGAAAAAAAGATTTATTTAATTTTTTAATTGTGTCACAACAACGTTGTTTTAGAGTTAAAATATGACGAATGATTCAATCAATATTATGTTCTATAGATATATAAAAGATAAAAACCAGTTTAAAGTGTCTTTTACTCACATTCAGACGGAGAAAAGGAGCTGCAACATGAAGATGGTAAAAGCAGAACTAATTTGAGGAACAGGAAGTGGTGTCACATCACTGTTGTCAAGACAACCAAGCAGGAAACCTGATGGATCAGTTTGTGGTGAGTTAGAACAGAACTCTGTGAAAATGTGTGTTTGGGAACATTTTCCATTTCTTTCTAATTCTGTAAATATGAAGCTTTTAGGAAGAATAAAGAAGAATCAATCCCAGAAGTGATGACTCCATTTCAACACTAAATGTCCTGAGAAGCTGTTTTACAGGAACTACAGTCAGAGAGGGAATCTACACTCTACATGTCACCTGAGGAATCCAAACCTTCTCTGGCTTCATCTTCTTCTTTGTCTGCTGCTGTGGACTTTAATCCACTCCTCATTTCAATGTGGAAGCTCAATAGTTTAGTGTTCTGCTCTCCTTTAGTCTCTTCTTGGATTTGATCACTTTATGACTTTTTCTGGCTCTTTGCTTTAAACCACTTCCTGTCGTTTTTCCACATTCATGAAAATGTCCTTTAGATGAGATGAATCCAATCAAACTTTGAAGAATTTCACTCATTCTTTCCCATTTCATTGCTTCATTGGTATATTTGACTCTCATAATTCCACACAGTTTGGTAAATGTCACACTTTGAGCCTCTAGAGCCACAACATCACTTTGTAAATTCTGTTTTTAAGGATCATTTAATGTCCTTACAACTGAGAACCTGCCTCACTAATTCACTTTCATGCTGTTTTAATGTGAAATATTGAACATTTTCCTCCATTTATCTGATATCTTCCAGACGAAATCAGCCAACAGTGTCTAAAATCACTGATTGTAGCTGCTCCACTGTTTACTTGTGTGTTTTTCTCCATATCTTCAGAATAATTCCTCCTCTGGTTCTTCAGGCTGTTTCCAGTCCAGCAGCAGCAGCGCCCTCTGCAGGTTGGACAGATAAAAGCTTCCAGCATCTATCTGCGATTCCCAGCTTCTCCCATCCAGGAACTCGCCAGGCCCCACCCTGCTGACTTCTAGCAAACATTGAAGGAACAAAAAGGGATGTGAGCAGTTTTCTGAGAGTCCATGTTGAGCAGCAGTGGAGGCTGGATGTGAGGAAGAGGAGGTGGATCAGCTGATGCTGCTTTGTTGGCTTTAGATTCAGATCCAGGATCAGGTGAGCTCAATCAGTCCATGAAGCAACTGGCAGATAGTTTGAAAGCATCAAATGTGAGCAGAATCCCAGAAGAGCTGAGTCATTTGTGGTGCTTTAGAAGAGAAATCCAAAGTGATGCAGGTTTGTTCTGTGTGGTCTCTGCACTCCTTCATGTTGGAGCTGAGATCAAATCAGAAGGAAAAAGCTCAAAGTTTTCATGTTAGGCTGAAACAGACGCTGCTGATGCTGCTTTTAAAGTGAGCTTGGCTCCATGAACCAGTTGAAGATTCTCTCTGAGGGACTTTTAGTTGAGATGTTTGCTGCTGCTGATGATCCATGTAGAGCACATCTTTAGTCCCAGCATCATGAGGAGCATTAAAGAAGGAAACATGGATTCATGTGGAACATTTACAACAAGCACACCAACACTGTCAAACATCTGAGGGAGAAAAGACGCCAGTGAGTCTTTCTGCACTCAACTTTATCTGACAAGAAAACAAGCAGAAAAGATGGAAGTAGAAACGGCAGAGGAAATCTCTGAGAGAGATTTGTGTAAAAGGCTGTAAAAAGCAGCTTTGGATCTTGAAGAATCCTCAGATCGGCTCATTTCCAGTCTGATGAGGTCAACACCCAGACAGCTTTAATTTGAAGGGACTGAACAGGAAAACAGTGAGACTTTTGACTTCTTTCAAAGCTGTTTCACTGGAATCATGTTTTAATACGAGTCATTTTAAATACAGACACGTGAAATGAAAGAAAACACTCATTAAATCAATACTGAGCGTGTAATGTTGAATGAACTGATCCATCATCTGGTGTTTGATCTCATTTAGAATTCACAATAACATAAAATACAGCTGTAGTCATTAAATTCAGACATTTAAAATCTAAATAAACACATTTTTTAATCAATGAAACCTTTAATTCATTGAACACAGAAAACCATCCTTTAATGTCTTCCCTTAAAATGAGCAACATTTTTAAAATATAGCTGCAAAGTAAAAGTTTCACACTAAAGATGAATCACTGATGAACATTTAATGGCATTAACTCAATTATTATGAGGAAACAGAAATCCATTTCTAGTATTTCTATCAAATATATTTATGTCTGTAAAATATCCTGGACATCAATAAAAATGTCTGCAGAGTGAAATATATGAGTCCATCTAAATGGCTCCTTGTATTGGTGCCACACTGGCCAATCACTGGAGACAAAACATGAATGAAGAATTCAGTGTCCTGGAAAAGGTGAACTCCTCGTCTGTGACACCATCCTGGATCCACGGTTCAAAGAGGTTGGCTTTAGCAATCCAAAGGCTGACAGGGAGTGTTCTAGCCTTATTGAAGAGTCAACAGAAGATGTTCCTCTGGAGAATTCAGCAACATCTACCAGTGAAGAGAACTACAACTTGTGGGCTTTGCTGGACAGCATGTAGAGTCTCAGCACCACACCGGCTGTAGTGGAGATCCAGAGGTTTGTATATGGAGTACTGCTGGAATATCAGCTGTTTCATTCACTCAGTCATTCATTGCCTTTCTGTGTGTCTCAGGTATTTAAATCATTTCACGGTGAGAATTGATTAGGTGTGGATTTTTATTACCATTTGTAATAAATGTAATCTCAGTATTATCCTGCAGTGGCCTCGGGTTATTTCCTGATATCGCAACTTCATGCCAGAAATTCATTAATTGGTGACTGATGTGCCATTTCTCAAAAGCTGAGTGACAAAGATAATGCTGCAAAGTCCCTTCTTGCTGATATCATCTTTTAAATAGACCAGGCCCATGTAACCTAACACCTTGGTGGGAATGCACTCAGTCAAGCCGATTGTTTCTGCTCACATACAGTTTCTTGTGTGAGATAAGTATGGCCTGGCTGCAGAGAGAACAACAAGGCCTTAAAAGCGTGAATGAGACATCGACTGTCAACGCCTCGGTTTGTCAGATTCTTAACCAGATTCGTGCTCAAGCAGCGCCAAAGTTGACGAGAATGAACATTGTAAACAGCAGTGTGTACGTGTGGTGGCTTTCCAGTAAGATATGGTTTCTGATATCACATCATCCCAGACTAATATTCAGACTATTAGTCAGGATGTGATGAGCTGAGCTGGTGCCTGCTGTGATTCATGTAGCAGCTTCTGAACAGGCAGCATAAATGTTATGGCACAGAGGATGTGAGTCAGGACAGAGAGAATCCAGTTCACTGGGCCATTACTGCAGCTGAAAGGAAGAGGAGGAAGTTGGTTTGAAGATTTGTCACCATAAGATCTGTTTTAGAAAGGGGGTGGGTTCCTCTCAGGAATGTGAAAAGACCTGGGTGTTGGGAAGGTTTTTCCCCTATAAATAAGACTAACTAGTCACAAGATTCAGTATTTGAGGGACAGCTAGTTCTATAGTATGGACGCACAGAAGGCACAATGTCAATGTTCTGTTTGGATCACTTCATGTATTGCATTAAGGTGATAGTTTTAAAAGTTCAGTTAAAAAAACCTTTAAAATCTGTATGTTTTTCTTAAAGTAAAATAACAGCAAATATCTGTAATTTTTAGTTTGAAATAAAAGTGCATTTTTACATTCACACATTATATAATAATAAATTATTATTTGGATAAAATATCATTTTTGTGTGTTTCTCTTTACAATCAACATGTAAATTAATACTTTTTTCTAGGATTTTACTGGAAATTATTGGTAGTTTAACAAAAAAAGTGAAGTTATGTAAAACAGTTTTAGAATATGTAGAATGTTTTTATTTCACAATTTAAAAATTGTGTAAGATAATAAAATCTTACATTTTTAGGATTTGGATATCTTTAAAATGTTGTTTGTTTTGTAGTTTTTGTGTGTTTTGTTGATTTCAATCATTTAATTCAGTAGGTACTATTTTACAGCCAAATGTTATAAAAGGACAAATCACAATTTAAAAAAAAACAGACTTTTGATGTGGACATTTTGCACAGCCTGTTTTTCACAGTTAATATGTGAATTTTAAAAATAAATCTGGGATTTTTCCTCGTTATTATTTGTAATTCTGTAAAATGATGAACTATTGCAGTTTTAAAAAAGTTTTTAAAATGTATTTTTTCAGTATATGGAATATTGGCTAATATGAAAACCAAATAGTGCAAAAACTTCCAGTCTTCACCATAGTTATTATTGAAAACCAGCATTATGAGCTAAAGTGGTTGTTCAGTGGCTAAATCTGCATCATGCATGTGCTGAGCCACAGGTTTGTGCAGAGCAACAGGTCAATCAGAAAGCGACCCTCTTCTCTTTGTTGTCCCTCATCCTCCCAACATGCTCTGGTTGGTTCCTTATTTCACTTCAAATCTTTTGACTGCATCTAAAGTTCTGCTTAAAGCTCATTTGGGGCAGTTGTCCTACTCAGGCACTCATCAGCGGTGCTGGGAGGTGATACATCCATCTGCGCCTGTGACGGCCGCTAATCCTTGACAACTGTGCCCCTCTGGCACCGTATCCGTTGCACTGCTGCTTGTGTGATACAATAGGCTCCCATCCTTTGTCCTTGAAATTGTTTGAATTAGCACAACGGCGGGGGCTGGGGTTGCAAACATCAGAGTTACTCAAAAGGATTGACAAAATCACATGAGCATGATAGCTTGGAGGTGGTAGACGTGTTTGACAGATAATCAGCAGTAAAATCAATACAAGTGACAGATATAGAATCAGTGCAGCCCTTTGAATGAGTCTAACTTTGGACCTCTGCTAGTGTGCTGTGCAGCACAGTGGGCAATGTTTGATCAGTGGTTTATGTCAGAACTGATCCCCTGTAGAAGATGGACTTGTAGTGTGTTTTTAAGGGATCAGTTCTATTAAAATCTGGCCTAAGTTGCCTTATACCTTTATACCTTATTTACCTTTATGAAACATGTTTGCACTTTTATTCAAATCAAATTAAATCAAGCTTTATTGTCATTTAGCTGTAAATACAGCAGAAGTGCACACAAGATGAGCGAATGTTTCTTCAGGATCCAGTTTGAAACAATTAAACTTTATAGTAGAGAAAAAAAAACTTCACTTCATTTTAGTTCATGTTTTTCTACTTCATTTATCTTTAACATGCTAATTTTTCCCAGACAGAGCTATACAATGCGGTACTACACTATAAACATTTACAAAATGAACATTTAGTGAAAGCTTTGTGTTGGTGCACAATGTTGTATTATATTACACCACTAACACATCATTCTGGGACATTAATGTTCATGCTTTTAATCTTGTTACTGCTTTAGAACTGCTAACTGCCTGATTTACTCTAAAGAAGCTTGTGTCTACATTTATTCACTTAATTTAAAGTCATTTTTTCTATTCCATTTATCTAGTGAATCCTTTTTAATAAGTCCTTAAAATGTGTTGTACTGTTTACCATTGATTTCTTTCTTTTATTTCAACTTTATAGATAGATTTATAAACCTATTGTATTTTGACTGATGCACAACAACACAACAAGCCCTCAAAACAAATTTTTCACTTCCAGCACTCATTGCAAACTTCTTGAACCTGTTGTGCTTGCTGATCCATGATCCACTGAACAAATGCTAAATAGGTGTGTGTGGCTGCATGTATGAGTGTGTGCTTAGATAAGCCACATGCAATCACTCGTCCCACCACCAAACTTGCAACATGTCCTCGTTGGACCTTCCAGCAGCCACTGACACTGTCACATTCTGTGACAAAATGTTTAGTTGTGTCAGTTAAACCATCACAAACACTAAGCACACAACACTTCATGACCAGCACACATGCGATGGCCAGGAACCAAACCCGGGTCAACTGCTTGGAAGGCAGCTATGCTCACCACTATACCACCATCGCTATGAAATGGACTGTTTTTGTGTGCTCTCAGGAGTTCAAACGGATAAGAGAAGTTGGTGCAGAGAAAAGGGAGGAAATGAACATCAGCCAGAAGCCCTGATCTCTGTCACGACACACAACATCTTAGTATTTTCTACAGCAAAACAACCTGATGAAAATTAAACTCAATCTTGAATCATTCTCAAAACAACTTCCACATAATGGGAAAGTGATATTGATGAGCCTATTGATTCCACATTCCCATGGTCTGCAGTCTTTTTTTATAACTTTCTTTTCAGACTTTGGCTAGAGTCATTTTGTTGTTTATAGCCTGTATTATATTTTGAACTGCTGGTATTGATTTCAGATTATCCTTTGGTGCACTGCAATTATACAGGGCAAACTAACTTTATTTTGTTCTGTTGTGTTATAACTTAGTACTGTGTTTGATGATCTCTGTCAGATGAGAAGATGAGGTGGAGGACAGTGGAGGAAGTTCCATGGTGTAATGGTCATCACTCTGGGCTCTGGATCCTGGTGTCCCTGGACTTAATGGAGATGATAGGGGATGAAAAGTTGTGTGCATTTTTCTGACCACCAAGCCTGTCCTCCAGTACCCACCAACTTTAACCTCCACCAACAGGTGAGCAGAGACTCTGCTGACCTCAGGAGAGCTGCACGGAGCAACAGGGAGAGACGGAGCTCCAATATTTAAGTGATTAGATCAATGTGTAAAGCAAGGGTGGGAACACGACAGATGATTGTATGTGAAGCCAAATTTTGCGCTTTCATCACACAGAACAGAAAGCAATAGCACAGGAGTTGTCATGGCCGAGTGGTTAAGGCGATGGACTAGAAATCCATTGGGGTCTCCCCGCGCAGGTTCAAATCCTGCTGACAACGTTTGACTCTTTTCTGCAGTGGCGATCTATGAAATAAGAAGAGATGATGTTTAACTGATGATCTCATAATAAGCGCGTGAGAATGTCCTGATTTGAATATCATGTCATTTCTGCACAGGCACTCACCTTTGATATAGAGGATGTGAGTGATGCTTTCAATTGTCATATGTTTCCTCCTACAGTGCATGTATGAGGCCCCAGCTTCAGACTCTGACATCTCCATCAGTATACTTCTTCAAGAATTTAAACCCACCAGGACTATCCAGATTACATTTAACTCTGTAAATAAACATTTTTCAGCCTGTTCAATGTTATAAATGTTCTGTTTGGCCATTAAAGGAGGTTTTCCTCACATTTTGGTGTATTTTAACCCTTTCATGGTCTAAATTCTTTGAACAGATCTTGTGCTGTAATCAATGTCTAACTTAGTTTTTATTTTCATTGCAGTGGTTGACTTTTCCAGAGCAAGATCAATGATTTTTTAATACGTCTTTCTCCAGTTTTATTTGCTCTACCTGTGGGTTTCAACTATTATAACTTTTTTCATTTAATAAATGACTAATAACACATTTTGATCTTCATGTTTGTTTGCTTATTTGTTGAAAAGTGGGATTTAATTTTCCATGTTGGATAATCACAGCTTTTTTATTTGGACAATGTTTATCCTCTTCCATTGCAAAAATGAATTGTTAAAATGAAAATAGAAAAAAGATCTTTTGTAAAGCAGTAAAACTAATGTTTTTATTTTTGTTCTGATCTTTTTCTCGCCATTTTCAATTATATTCAATTAAAATATGCCCTGAAAGCAAATAAAGAACTACAAAGACTGGAACAAAAAATACATATTTTTTGTCTTGAAGACTCAGAAACAAAACTTCAAAATAATATTTTGTGTTTTAATTTATATCTGTTCTTATTATTACAGTCAGTGACTGAGTAAAACATGAACAAAATAAAGTTATAACTTGAACTTCTTTCAAACTGATTTTTCTCTGAACAATAAAAATAAAGTGTGAGGTCAAAGTGTGACGGTTCGATCAACATAAACTACTAATATCCTGTTGAAGCGCGATAGAAGCGTCAGAGCAGCAGATTGTAAAGTCTGGTCCAGATAAGGAGCTCTACAGTGAGGCTGACCGTCCATCATAGCTGTCTAACCTGGACCTCACATCTCTGAAACCGTTGGAGCTCATTTTTAATCCGCTTCATCTGGATAAACTGACCACACATTGGACGTTTTTACAACCACTTTCTCACCTCAAATCATCTGAAAACTACATTTTGTGTCACAATAACAGCAGTATTCCCAAAATACTTGTGTTTCTCTGAAAGTTTCCTCCTCGGTCTTTGCTGCTGGTCTAAATGCATTCTGGGATATTTGGCTCCAAGTCCTCACTAGTCTGGTCTGATGATCCTCCATAATGTGGGCGGAGCCAGAACACATCCAGGTATTTCACTGGTTCTTGATCAGATGCTGCTTTGAACTGGATCAGTACTTGGTCTCTGACGGATGATGTTTTATAAGAACACCAGAACTTAAGTACGGACAAGTACGGTTTTCTCCTGATTGACGAGACAAAACACCAGCAGAGCATTCTGGGATTTGTAGTAAGAACAATATGCGATATAATACCAGCGGTATTTTCTCTGAATTTTTTTGGAATTAAATATAATCTAGATGGGAGATTTTCTTTGGAATTTAAGTGTTTTCTCAGTAGCATGACTGTTAGGAACCATTTTAGCTCCTTTTAGCACCTTTATTTATCCCATTGTGTGGTTTCCAGACTTTATGCTAAGCTAACTGGCTGCTGGCTGTAGATATGTGCTGTCAGTCTCATCTGTGAAACATTAGCATTACATTTTTTTTTAAAGATTGCTTAAGCACGGTTTTGAAAACAGGGCTCAGAATTTCAGATCACTACACACAATTAACACAACCACACACACAATATGCACAACACCTCAGGTCCTGTGCAAAATTAAACATACCATTCAAACAAAACCTTCTTATGTTACTACATGAAACACACACATTTCATGAGGATTAATTCTGTCTGAACCAGATACACACTGCTGTGTTTAACTTCAAACACTTTTAGCAGTTCTACCTCTCAGTGGTTAGATTACTGTCAGTGAAGTACACAGAGAAAGTACAAATACACAACATGGTAAATTCACCAAACACAACACAAGATCAGTGAAAAAGTCTCCTGTGACGATTAATGGCTGCTGGTTAGAGCTTTCATGTTTTCCTGAAGCAGAAGTTTAATGCAGTGTCACTCAAAGCCTGCTGAACCAGTCACATCATGATGTCTCCTGGCTTCGTTTCATGCAAATGATAATTCAGTTCTTTTTTAAGGCCACCAATTATCCAAAATGTGCATCCCCCCCAGCACATGAACACGGCAGCTCTTGTAGGTCAGTTGGTGTGCAGGTTAACAGCTTGGATCCAATTTTAGCAGACTTGAGCAGAAAACAGTCTACTGACGCAAACACGAGCGTTCAAAAGTTTGGGGTCACTTAGAAATGTAAAACATGAAAACCCAACTTTTGAACGGTGGTGCATGTAGATCTATAAAGTCCTCTCCAGTACTCGCTGCAGCTCAAGCACACCAGCTCACCTACGACCGCTCAAACACTGCGTTATGATTTCCATATCCTTCTGTACACTACCGTTCAAAAGTTTGGGGTGATCCAGACAATTCCATGTTCTCCATGAAAGCTCCCACTTTCATTCATGTGCTAACATAACTGCACAAGGGTTTTCTAATCATCAATGAGCCTTTCAACAGCATTAGCTAACACAATGTAGCATTAGAACACAGGAGTGATGGTTGCTGGAAATGTTCCTCTGTACCCTTATGGAGATATTCCATTAAAAATCAGCCGTTTCCAGCTACAATAGTCATTTACCACATTAACAAGGTCTAGACTGGATTTATCATTTATTTAATGCTATCTTCATTGAAAAAACTGATTTCAAGAAAAAGGACATTTCTAAGAGACCTCAAACTTTTGAACAGTAGTGCATATTTATATAATGTCATATTTTTTAAATTAGTCATGTAAGATGAGATAATATTGATGATAGCTCGTGTCCTTGTTCCTCTTTTAGCACACATCACACAGTATTACAATAATTAAGAACATTCAATCATCAAATACAATCATTTTCATAACAAGCTGCTGTGGAGGCAAAACCTTTTTGTTCTTTGCAATAAATCTTTTGTTCTTTTATTCAGAACTCTGAAGGTACAGGTGACACAGAGTGCAAAGCAGTCTATGTGTCAAGTCAAACTGGAAGGAGCTGAAAACTCAAAGGAGAAGCATTTACGCACAGGTCCTACACTCAGCTGGGGCGGAAACAATCTGCGGCTGCAGGTTTGCCACCGGCGGCAAAAAAGGGGACACACGCAGCACTGAGGAGGAACTGAGAATGAATGACCGAGTTCAAACAAAGTGGCCGTGAGTTTCTGTTGGGAAAGGATCAAGATCTGCTGCAAACTGTGCAGGATTGCCTTCATCTCCAAAAACCGGGTTGCAGCCGGTAAGAGCAGAATTCTGGAGACTCTAAAAGACTGTTTAAGCTGCCGATGTGTGCCACTGCAGTATGTGTTAGCATTAGCATTAGCCACGGAGTAAACTTTGTCTGTTTCCCAATAATTGCCGCGTGTTTTGTAATTATTCAGTTGAAAATAAGATTGCAGGCTAATTGGTGCTAATTAGAGGGTTCCGGCTAAGACCAGTGAATTCATCCTGTTTGTAATGGTGGGTTTTAACGATGCCCTTTATTTATTTATTGGATCTGGAAAGGATTGCACTTTAAAAGCACTTTATGCACTTTAAATAATTTTAAAACCATGAAGTAAAAAGTATAAAATAGTTTTAAAAAATGCTCAGAGTAATTTGTTAAACTGTGATTCAAAATCAACTCTTTAAAATGCAGATAAATTCATGTGTGGTATAGTATTGGGTTGAATTGTCGCTTCAGTTTATGTGGTGTTGAGGTTGACAAACATAAATTGAGTGGAGTAGCATTTGTCAATGTGGTGAAAATGTCCATGAGGAATGGCTGTTACTATTTGCTGAATACAGTGATGTGAACATTGTCCTTTTGTGTTCTGAAAGCAACTGTCTGATTGATGAGTGGAGTCCTGCTCAAACCCTGGGTAGATGAAACATCCTTTTTCAAGTGGGGAAACTGCACAAACTGTGAGAAAAATCATCAATGAGAATCACCTGTCATTGAAAGTGGGAGGACACTTGACACTATGGGAGAGTGCAAAGAACAGAGAGTGAGAGCTGCCTTTAAACAGAACACTGAGCAGTAAAATACATTCACTAACTTACAGCATGAACAGTTTTCTACCAGCAGTCCTGTCTTGAATCACCTGCAGTAGCATCTTTATGTTCTCTTTATTCTCTTTTTCCATGTCTGTTTTCTGTCTATGTTCCTTATTTTTAACAGTTTAAGTTCATTTGTATCAGTTTTAGGTGAAACTGAAAAGAGCTAAAAGTGAACTATTGAGTTGAAATGTGTCCTCTGTGTTGGCTGATGAACATATGGGACACTCTGACACTTGTGTATAGAGTGGTATCCTAATGAAGATGTGTTTGATGTGACAGGTGATTGGCAGGAGGAGGAGAGTCTGACGGAGGAGCAGAGGAATGTTGGCAGCCATTTAGTCTGAGCTCAACAACGGAGGAAACATGGATTCTTCACAAAAAGTGAGAAACATACCACTGTAACATTATTATCATTCATTTGTTCTTTAAAACGTCTAAAGTTGCTCCAGTTGGTTAGATGGGCCGACCAAAGCCAGGTGACGTTGGCTGGAGAGATGTAGCTCTGCAGAAGCAGCTGTACTGAGGATATAATGGTGGACTGCTAGGAAGCTGCTTGTTTTTTGTTTGAGGCTGAACTAGCTGCTGATCATACTTTCTGAAAATGTCTTACATGGTGATGAAGATAAGTAACGGAAGAAAAGTCTTGTTTTTCAAGCAAGTTGTTCAGGAAGGTAAAGAGCAGCATTTTCTTTGGTCGAGAATAATACTTTTGAGCATTGTGAGTTTACCAGCCTTTTCCTTCTCAAGAAATTCAGACAGTTGAACCCAGAAGTTTACTTACACTGTATAAACGACACATAACCCTTTTTTAATTTACACGATTTGACATTAAATCTGGCAATGCTTCTCCTGTTTTATGTCAGTTAAGATGACCAAAATTATCTTTAAATGCCAGAATAACGAAAGAAAGATTTTTTTTTTTTAGAGAATTTTTATTACTTTCTTCACAATCAGAAGTTTGCATACACTAAGATTGCTATACCTTCAAGATGATGATGTCCTGACTTTGAAAGCTTCCAGAGACCACTGCACACTAAAACACACACTGAGAGACTTCCATCAGTACATCACATGTCCCACGAGACGTGACAAAATCTTTGATCTGTTACAACAATGTGAAAGGTGCTTCTCCTCTGGGTTCCTCTGACCACAACTGCATCCTCCTTATCCCTGTCTACCACTGTACTGAAGCAAGGCAAAGTGCAGAACATCAGAGTGAAAGTTTGTCACACTCTGCAGGGATGTCTGGAGGTTACTGACTGGGACGTGTTTAAGGAGTCCTCAGCTGATATTGATGAACCGACTGATGTTGTGAGCAGCTGGGTCACAGACTGTGAAACCAGTGTTATTCCTGAAAAAACTGTTAAACTGTGTCCAAACACTAAGCCATGGCTTTCTAAGAAGCTTAAAGACCTACTGTACAGAAAGAAAACACTCTTCAGAGAAGGAAATGCACTAAATCTGTATAACCGACAGAAGGAACTAAAGTAGGAGATCAGGACCCACAAAATACAATACAAAGACAAACGAGTGAATGAACATGAACAACCTCAGTTCAGTCTGGGACGGCATGAATCTGATCACTGGGACTAACTAATGTGTCAATGAGAGAGTTCAGCTCAGTGGTTATAATTCTGATTTAGAGCTGGCTCAAAGTCTAAACAGTTTTTATGTCAGGTTTGACTCCCATGATTTTAGGGCTAAACGTGCTGAGACTAAAAACTGTCTCATGTCAGCCTCTCCACAGAATCCCTTTCTTGATGTGGGCAATGTAATCTGGTGTCTCAAACAGTGCAGACCAAAGAAAAGTCCTCTACCTGATTACATCGGTGGCCGTTTATTGAAAACTTTTACTATGTCTGACTAAATGACCAAGATTGCTGCCGATGTCCCTGTCTATCTTATGTTTTTTTAATTTTTTTCTTTAAATGGCTTTCATTAGGAACCGAGCCAGCGAAGCTGGCGAGTCCCTATTGTATTTGCTCCATTTCTTCTTCCTATTATTAGGGATCGAGCCAGCAAAGCTGGCCAGCGGAGCTGGCGAGTCCCTATTGTATTTGCTCCGTTTCTTATTATTATTATTTTACAAGTCCACCACGTTTTGCTTAATTTGACCCCCTAAACGTGCATAACTTTTTATGAAATTTGGCACGCACGTCGGGTCACGCGAAAAATTCGATATTCTGAAAACAAAATCTGCAAAAACTCTATAGCGCCACCTCGGGACACGACAAACGGCAACAAACCTAAAGGCAACACAAAAGGCCGCAGCTCTTCGCACAGGAATGTCGTAGAGACATGCAACCACCACACACGCGTTTGTCTGCTCGAGCTCTACGAAAACCTGTCCGACCGATTTGAGCTATCTTCAATCTAGGGGGCGCTATAACCCCAAATATGAAAACCTTTAAAACATTATCTCCTCTGAAACCATACAGTATTTCAGCTTCATATTTGCACAGATTATAGTGAATATCCAGCCAAACAAAAGTTATCAAAAGAAAAAGGCTAACTTGTCTAGTTTTTGTTTAATAGGCTGTCAAAGTTTGTCTTCACCTGAAACCATGTTTCGCGTCAATTTCGCCCCCTAAACGTGGATGTATTTTGCTGAAATTTCGTACACAGGTGTAGTCTCCTGAAAATTTCAATATTCCGAAAAAAAAATCTGGAAAAACTTTATAGCGCCACCTAGGGACACAAAAAACTGCATAAATCACAAATGGCCTCAGCTCTTCGCACAGGAAAGTCGTAGACACATGCAACCACCACTCACGCGTTCGTCTCCTCCCCCTCTATGAGACCCTGTCCAACTGATTCGAGCTATCTTCAATTTAGGGGGCTGTGATCAAGCGGCTCGAGTGGTGGAAGAACAGCGGTATAAAGGCAGGCGGAGGCAGCATTTGAGTGGTCGACTTCTTTTTAGGGTCCGAGCACCGAGGGTGCGAAGGACAGGCGGTGCCAGGGCACCGACTGTCCAAGGCACCAGCGGTGCCAAGGACCCTATTGAAACCCTAGGGTTTATTATTATTATTATTATTAGGGTCCGAGCACCGAGGGTGCGAAGGACAGGCGGTGCCAGGGCACCGACTGTCCAAGGCACCAGCGGTGCCAAGGACCCTATTGAAACCCTAGGGTTTATTATTATTATTATTATTATTTTATTTTTATTTTTTCTCCCGTAAAGTAAATTGGCTTTTTGGCGGCCTTATCATACTCCAAAACGCGTGAAATTTGGCATGCACATCAGGACTGGCGAAAAATTTGATATTTTATGGGAGTTGCGCATGTGCGTGGCAAAATGGCTCTATAGCGCCACCTGCAAAGTTGAAAAAGTAGTCATTAGCCCAACTGCCACAATGTTTCATGTACAGCTACAATATTTGGTGGGCATATGCAGAACATCCGGACACACCAAAAAGTCAATTACAGCCACGCCCTAAACCCAACAGGAAGTCGGCCATCTTCAATTTGCTGTAAATTTTTCAAACTTAATCGCTCCTCGGGAAATGAGTTGCCTTTTGGGGGCCTTATCATGAACCAAAACGCGTGAAATTTGGCGTGCACATCAGGACTGGCGAAAAATTTGATATTTTATGGGAGTTGCGCATATGTGTGGAAAAATGGCTCTATAGCGCCACCTGCAAAATTGAAAAAGTGGTCATTAGGCCAACTTCCACAATGTTTTATTTACAGCTACAATATTTGGTGGGCATATGCACCACATCAGGACACACCAAAAAGTCAATCACAGCCACACCCTAAACCCAACAGGAAGTCGGCCATCTTGAATTTGCTGTACATTTGTCAAAATTTATAGCTCCTAGTGGATAAGTCTGAGAGAACTGAAATTTGGCCAGTACATGCACCAGACCTTTCTGATGAAAAGTTATCAAAAACTCAACCAGAAGCCAAAAGGTGTGGCCATGGCGGAGCCTCAAACAACTGATCCTTCGCCATGAAACAGGAATTGGTGTCTAATTCTTCTCAACATGCTCCAATCTGCCTGAAACTTTACATGTATGATGACAGTCCTGTCCTGATGTCATCCACATAGGGATATTCATTGACAGTCATAGCGCCACCTTGTGGTTTCAGGAAATAGACATCTTTTACACTTTCATGCCCTATTGTTACCCGGTTGATCATATTCACTTCAAATGCGGTGACAACAGGCTGAACACATTGATGATGCATCCCAGTGAAAATGGTGACTTGTCATCAAAGGGCGTGTCTGTGGCGGCCAAACCAATTTCGATGTTTCGCCATGAAAATTTAACGATTCATATCTCAGCTGAACAACATCCTATCTGCCTCAGACTTCACATGCTGGATACCAGGTCCAGTCTGAACACATCCACACTCATAAATTTTGAAAAAGTCATAGCGCCACCTGTTGGTAATAGTAAGTTTAAGGCCTTATATTTTCAGGTACAATGGCCCCAAACTTGGTGATATCATGCTGGAAATTGGTCAGTCGAGTCTTCACCTCTTGACAATCACACACTGTGAAGGGTGTGACATTTCATGCAACGCTGTTGCCGTAGCAACCAAATATCGCCATGCAAAAACAAAGCCCTTTCTGACAGGTTAGGAATACTCCAATGCTCACAAAAATTACCACACACATCACCATTGACCCAAGGAACAACACCGTATGCATCTCGGCACTGCACACGCTATAGCGCCCCCTACAGTATTTTTAACAAACAGCCCCCCCAGCACGTTTCACCTACATCCATGAAATTTGGGAGGCTTATAGAGCACATCAGGACGCACAAAAAAGCCTCTTGGAGCCATGTCCTAAACCCAACAGGAAGTCGGCCATCTTGGATTAATTGTGAGATTTTTGATGATTTTTCTCATTTTGAGAGTTAATACCTCCTAGGGGATAATTCCAGGAGACCTGAAATTTTGTCAGTCCACACAGCAGGACTTGGTTTGGAAAAGTTATCAAAAGTTTAACCAGAAGCCAAATGGCGTGGCCATGGCGACCATTAGAGTTTTGATGCTTCGCCATGAAACAACAACTGCTGTATAACTCTCCTCTGCATGCTCCAATCTGCCTCAAACTTTCCATGTGTGATCACAATCCAATCCTGATCCCATCTACAGGCCAACAGACACTCTCAGTTGCAGCGCCACCTGTTGGAGGGACAATAAATGCTGTATAACTGGCCTCTACATGATCAAATCAGCCTGAAACTTTTCATGAGTGATCAGAGTCCAGCCCTCATCACATCCACTGTTTGAAATACACTCTGAGTTACAGCGCCACCTGGTGGTGGATGGGCAGGAAATGCTGTATAACTAGTCTGAACATGCTCCAATCTGGCTGAAATTTTACGTGTGATTAAACTCTGGTCCAGATGTGATTCAGAGGCCAGCACACACTCTCAGTCACAGCGCCACCTGGTGGACGTGCATGGATTCGCCGACCAGCGTGGATGCGAGGACCCGTCCATCGCTGCTTGCAGCTTTAATTATTTTTTTATTTTTTATTTTTTTTCTCCCGTAAAGTAAATTGGCTTTTTGGCGGCCTTATCATACTCCAAAACGCGTGAAATTTGGCATGCACATCAGGACTGGCGAAAAATTTGATATTTTATGGGAGTTGCGCATGTGCGTGGCAAAATGGCTCTATAGCGCCACCTGCAAAGTTGAAAAAGTAGTCATTAGGCCAACTGCCACAATGTTTCATGTACAGCTACAATATTTGGTGGGCATATGCAGAACATCCGGACACACCAAAAAGTCAATTACAGCCACGCCCTAAACCCAACAGGAAGTCGGCCATCTTCAATTTGCTGTAAATTTTTCAAACTTAATCGCTCCTCGGGAAATGAGTTGCCTTTTTGGGGGCCTTATCATATTCCAAAACGCGGGAAATTTGGCGTGCACATCAGGACTGGCGAAAAATTTGATATTTTATGGGAGTTGCGCATATGTGTGGAAAAATGGCTCTATAGCGCCACCTGCAAAATTGAAAAAGTGGTCATTAGGCCAACTTCCACAATGTTTTATTTACAGCTACAATATTTGGTGGGCATATGCACCACATCAGGACACACCAAAAAGTCAATCACAGCCACACCCTAAACCCAACAGGAAGTCGGCCATCTTGAATTTGCTGTACATTTGTCAAAATTTATAGCTCCTAGTGGATAAGTCTGAGAGAACTGAAATTTGGCCAGTACATGCACCAGACCTTTCTGATGAAAAGTTATCAAAAACTCAACCAGAAGCCAAAAGGTGTGGCCATGGCGGAGCCTCAAACAACTGATCCTTCGCCATGAAACAGGAATTGGTGTCTAATTCTTCTCAACATGCTCCAATCTGCCTGAAACTTTACATGTATGATGACAGTCCTGTCCTGATGTCATCCACATAGGGATATTCATTGACAGTCATAGCGCCACCTTGTGGTCTCAGGAAATAGACATCTTTTACACTTTCATGCCCTATTGTTACCCGGTTGATCGTATTTACTTTAAATGCAGTGACAACAGCCTAAACACATTGATGATGCATCCCAGTGAAAATGGTGACTTGTCATCAAAGGGCGTGTCTGTGGTGGCCAAACCAATTTCCATGTTTCGCCATGAAAATTTAACGATTCATATCTCAGCTGAACAACATCCTATCTGCCTCAGACTTCACAAGCTGGATACCAGGTCCAGTCTGAACACATCCACACTCATAAATTTTGAAAAAGTCATAGCGCCACCTGTTGGTAATAGTAAGTTTAAGGCCTTATATTTTCAGGTACAATGGCCCCAAACTTGGTGATATCATGCTGGAAATTGGTCAGTCGAGTCTTCACCTCTTGACAATCACACACTGTGAAGGGTGTGACATTTCATGCAACGCTTGTTGCCGTAGCAACCAAATATCGCCATGAAAAACAAAGCCCTTTCTGACAGGTTAGGAATACTCCAATGCTCACAAAAATTACCACACACATCACCATTGACCCAAGGAACAACACCGTATGCATCTCGGCACTGCACATGCTATAGCGCCCCCTACAGTATTTTTAACAAACAGCCCCCCCAGCACGTTTCACCTACATCCATGAAATTTGGGAGGCTTATAGAGCACATCAGGACGCACAAAAAAGCCTCTTGGAGCCATGTCCTAAACCCAACAGGAAGTCGGCCATCTTGGATTAATTGTGAGATTTTTGATGATTTTTCTCATTTTTGAGAGTTGATACCTCCTGGGGGATAATTCCAGGAGACCTGAAATTTTTTCAGTCCACACAGCAGGACTTGGTGATGAAAAGTTATCAAAAGTTTAACCAGAAGCCAAATGGCGTGGCCATGGCGACCATTAGAGTTTTGATGCTTCGCCAAGAAACATCAACTGCTGTATAACTCTCCTCTGCATGCTCCAATCTGCCTCAAACTTTCCATGTGTGATCACAATCCAATCCTGATCACATCTACAGGCCAACAGACACTCTCAGTTGCAGCGCCACCTGTTGGAGGGACAATAAATGCTGTATAACTGGACTCTACATGGTCAAATCAGCCTGAAACTTTACATGAGTGATCAGAGTCCAACCCTCATCACATCCAGTGTTTGAAATACACTCTGAGTTACAGCGCCACCTGGTGGTGGATGGGCTGGAAATGCTATATAACTAGTCTGAACATGCTCCAATCTGGCTGAAATTTTACGTGTGATTAAACTCTGGTCCAGATGTGATTCAGAGGCCGGCACACACTCTCAGTCACAGCGCCACCTGGTGAACGTGCATGGATTCGCCGACCAGCGTGGATGCGAGGACCCGTCCATCGCTGCTTGCAGCTTTAATCTTTTTTTGTTCTTTATTTTCCAAATGTGCAAAAATACAAAGTAATCAAAGTGCAAGTGCAAAAAAGTGCCAATGTCGTAAGGTGCGTTGGAGGTTAGGAGCAGTGGCTTCTCCAGCAGCAGACCACAACAGAACAGCCCCGACTGAGGGGAAAAGCCTCCTCTAATACTGGTCTGCTCAACAGGAATAAACCAATAAAACTGTGCAGGTAGATTGTGTTAACCTTAGCTATTAAACCTAAGTTAAAAACTCTCCAACATAAACCATAACCCAGAATAAAGTAAACAAAAAATAACTAATGCAAACTAACCCAACTAAAACCACCAAACTTAATCCAACAACAAAATATAAAGTTAAAACTATTGCAGCCACCCCTTCCGTATCCCTCCCCTTGGTTCAGCCCGGAACTGTCTTTTGGGCGTCTGGCTCCCCGGGGACTCTTTTGGCCAGACGCACCTGGACACAAGAGGAAACGGTAGGTTAACTGCACATACCACTCACATACCCACCCCTCCACAACACTCAATACATTCACCGCATGCACACCACACTAATGAGAACAACCAATTTAAAACTATCTCACAATATTGTACATTCCAATCTCAATTGTTATGTTGCCTCCGCAGACCCGGCCGCCGCCATCACCAGAGATGACGCCACCGGACCGGACCCACGGGCAACCTCAATAAAAATGTTTGATAATAAAATATTTAAAACCGACAATCGTGTACAAATTATTTATTTACCAATTAGCCTTCTCAAAGTGTTGGGTGCATTAAAACGCTAAGTGAATATATAAAGTGTCGTGTGCAAGGTGCAAACATACGTGACGGACAGCCCTGTTCGTCACAGGGGCGCTATAACCCAAAATATGAAAAGCCTTTAAAGATTATCTCCTCCGACACCGTACAATATTCCGGCTTCATATTTGGACAGGTTATAGTGAATATCCAGCCAAACAAAAGTTATCAAAAGAAAAAGGCTAACTTGTCTAGTTTTTCTTTTATAAGCTGTCAAAGTTTGTCTTCACCTGAAACCATGTTTCGCTTCAATTTCAACCCCTAAACGTTCATGTATTTTGCTGAAATTTGGTACGCAGGTGCAGTCCCCTGAAAATTTCAATATTCTGCAAAAAATATCTTGAAAAACTTTGTAGTGCCACCTAGGGACACAAATACTGCAAAAATCACAAATGGCCTCAGCTCTTCGCACAGGAATGTCGTAGAGACATGCAACCACCACTCACGCGTTACGACTCGAGCTCTATGAAAACCTGTCGATGAATTTGAGTTATCTTCAATCTAGGGGGCGCTATAACCTGAAATATGCAAACCATTTAAACAACTGAAAAAGGTATCTTCAAAAACTCCATAGCCACCTAAGGACACAAAAACCTTCAAAGACACAAAAGGCCAACACAAAAGGCCTCAGCTCTCCGCACAAGAATGTCGTAGAGACATGCAACCACCACTCACGCGTTCGTCCACTCGAACTCTACGACAACTTGTCTGATCGATTTGAGCCATCTTCAATCTCGGGGGCGCTATAATCCAAAATATTAAAACATTTTAAAGATTATCTCCTCCGAAACCGTACAATATTCTGGCTTCATATTTGGACAGATCATGGTGAATATCCAGCCAAAGAAAATTTATCAGAAGAAAAAGGCTAACTTGTCCAGTTTTTTTTTATAAGCTGTCAAAGTTTGTCTTCACCTGAAACCATGTTTCGCTTAATTTGACCCCATAAACATGCATAACTTTATATGAAATTTGGCACGCACGTTTGCCCGCTCGAGCTCTACGAAAACCTGTTCAACCGATTTGAGCTATCTTCAATCTAGGTGGCGCTATAACCCAAAATATGAAAACCCTTTAAAGATTATCTCCTCCAAAACCGTACAATATTCCAGCAGAGGAACTCCTCTGGCTTTCATCTTTGGTCACGGACGGCACTTGCTTGCTGACAGCGTGGGGGGGCGGGGCGAGGTCCCACCCAATGCTGCTTGCAGCTTTAATTTTGCTTGTAATTGTTTTACTGTGTTTTTTACATTTTTAAAACATTTCCTTTAATCGTTGCTATTGCTTTTACTGTTTTGTTGCTTTTGTTGTTTGATGGTGAACGCTTGTGTAACTGCTGCACAACAAATTTCCCGGGTCGTTGGGGTCAAATCCAGAATTCAGTGGCAGAATTACAGATCTTTTCTGGACTGGTATCAACATCTGATCCCAGAGGAGAAACTAGAAAGTGTTGGTGGTCTGAATTGACCCTGCTGCCATTAAGACCTAAAATCTGGACATTGATGTTGTATGCTTTTCATATTGTACATTTCTCCAGTAATGTAACTTAACGGAAAGTCTGGGGATCAAGAGATCCTGGTGGTACAATCCCATCAGTCCCAGCTCTGCTTTGCTTTTCACGGTGATCGACAGATTTTACGACCCAATATTCTAAAACTACCGTGCAGAAAGCTGAAAACTATGGGCCTGTGAAAATAGTTTTGTTGACATTGTGAGTGTGCTGTTGACACATTTCTAGGTTTCTAATGACAAAGCTGCTAGCATGTCTGCAGATTCTTGATCTTGTTTCAGCCTCATGTTCAACTACATGGAATTGAGACTTTTAGGATCATTTTTTTCATGACTGCTCTTCCATCACTGCCTCTGTTTTTATCTTTGTCTTTTGCTACAGAAATGTAAACACAGCAATGGAATGAGATGTGGGACCTCTGAGGTGGATAAGGATGGTTCGGCAACAACAGCAAAAAGAGATAAATCACTCAGTTGTGAGCAATGTGGCAAGACTTTCATCACAGCAACAAAGCTAAGAATTCACAAACGTATTCACACTGTGGAGAAACCATTCAGGTGTGATCAGTGTGGAAAGGTTTTTACTGACAAGAGTAATCTAGCAAAACATCAACTCATTCACAGTGGAGTGAAACCATTCAGCTGTGATCAGTGTGGACAGGGTTTTACTCACAAGAATAATCTAGCAAAACATCAACTCATTCACAGTGGAGTTAAACCATTCACCTGTGATCAGTGTGGAAAGGCTTTTACTCGGAGGAGTCACTTAAAAAGACATCAACTCATTCACAGTGGAGTTAAACCATTCAACTGTGATCAGTGTGGAAAGGCTTTTACTCGCGTGCTCTCTTTGAAATCCCACCAACTCATTCACAGTAGAGTGAAATTGTTTGGCTGTGATCAGTGTGGAAAGGCTTTTACTCACGTGCTCTCTTTGAAATCCCACCAACTCATTCACAGTGGAGTTAAACCATTCAGCTGTGATCAGTGTGGAAAGGCTTTTACTCACGTGCTCTCTTTGAAATCCCACCAACTCATTCACAGTGGAGTTAAACCATTCAGCTGTGATCAGTGTGGAAAGGCTTTTACTCACAAGTGTACATTAAAAACTCATCAACTCATTCACAGTGGAGTTAAACCATTCAGCTGTGATCAGTGTGGAAAGGCTTTTTCTCAGAAGAGTACGTTAAAAAATCATCAACTCATTCACAGTGGAGTTAAACCATTCAACTGCGATCAGTGTGTGAAAACCTTTACTCAACATGAACAGTTGTCGATCCATCAATGCCCCCATTCTGGTAGAAAGCGGTACCACTGTGACTCCTGTGAAAAAACTTTCAGCTCCCAACAGACCTTAAAATATCACCAACGCATCCACACTGGACATGATGTGTACGTATGTGATCACTGTGGCAAACCATTTCTATTGTACTCACAGTTAAAAGCTCATGAAGTGACCCACACTGGGGTTAAACCATACATTTGTGACCAGTGTGGGAAACGCTACAGCTACACTGCATGCCTCAAAGTTCACCAACGTGTCCACACTGGGGAGAGACCATACAGATGTGACAAGTGTAAGAAGACTTTTACAACTTTGGGTTCCCTGAAACGACACCAGCAGATCCACACCAGAAAGAAAGCATTCAATCAGTGTCACAGTGAGGTATGTAAAGACTGGTCTCAGTCACAGTGTACACACAATTATGTATTGAATAATTTTGGATATTGATGCAAAATAGTTTCAAAACTGTTTTGAACAACTGTGGTCAGTTGAATTCTGTTAACACATTATCAGCTATCGTTCAGTCTAACCTGTATTCGTTTTGACACAGAAATCTGGTCCAGGTTAATCTGGGGATGTAGGTAAGATTAGGAATTCTGATGTAATCAGACAATTGAATGTTAAATTCCAACAGGTAAAAGTGTCTTCAGATGTCATTTGGGGTGCTCTCTATCTCAGGCAAGGCATCAGTTCTTCAATGCTGCAGGAAACACTGACGTTCTCTGTGTTTGTGTGTTTGTTTTCCAAGCAGAATGGAACGGATGGACAAAACTCTCAGACTTGTCAGCACTCTGCCAATGGTGAACAGTGCTGCTTTGACCAGTCTGGACCAACGTCCAACCAACAAGGAACCCTACAACGACACCAGCGTATGCACACTGGGCACAGACTGAACCCCTGCCAAGAAGATTTCTCCATGCAGGGTTCAGTAAAAGTTCATGAAGTCCTCCACAAACTTAAAGTCCTTGAGATCCGGCTTCACAGAATTCAGGTCTAATTTCTTTGTTTTGTGTCTTCGTTGCTTCGTTGCAAAATCCATTAAGAGGAAAGCTGTCATTAACAGACGTGACTGTAAATTAATTAAACCCTTCAAAGTGGTTACTCAGTTAAATGAATTATCAGTGGTAGAGGGATAGACGTCTGGATGGAGGCAGTGAGCAGCAGGGCGAATTTCCTCAATTACCACCTTAATGGTTCCTCAGATCCCTCTGGGCTGCAGGAACCTGTTAGATGCAGAGCTGGTTTAGTGATTCTCTGATGATGAAGCATAATTAATTGAGGAGATTACTGGCCTTAGGATTCCTGTCTGTCAGTCTGTAAATATAAAAACATGAAGTGTTCTATGAAAAGTCCAATCTTTGAAAGCTGACATGTAGTTCAGAATCATTTCTTTGTAAATTAGCTGCATCCAGTCATTACCATGACACTGGCAGTGATTCTCTGATGGTTAATCATAATTTAGGAGATTACTGGCCTTAGGATTCCTATCCATCCATCCATCCATCCATCCATCCATCCATCCATCCATCCATCCATCCATCCATCCATCCATCCATCCATCCATCCATCCATCCATCCATCCATCCATCCATCCATCCATCCATCCATCCATCCATAGCTACAACATCTGCACCTCTGCTTCTGTGTGAAGTAGTCATTACAGGAGAGAAAGTGTAGAAAATCTGACAGATTTTGTCAAGTGGTCCAGAAAAATCTGACTACCCCTACAACTTCTCTCCTGTAATGATAGTAATAAGTAATACATAGTTGATACTTCACACAGCAGTAGCAGAGGTGCAGATGCTGTAGCTGAGAAAGTTTGGAGGTTGCCACTTCTTGCATTCCAAAAATAGTAGGGGAGTCAGATTTTGTCAAGTGGCCCAGAAAAATCTGACTCCAGATTTTATTTCATATCATACAATCTGCACTTTTAACTCAACCTGCATATTTCTGTTAAAGTCCTAGTTTTGAAATAGTCTCTCTGTTCTTAATCTGCCATACTG
This sequence comes from Acanthochromis polyacanthus, assembly GCF_021347895.1. Taxonomy (NCBI): domain Eukaryota; kingdom Metazoa; phylum Chordata; class Actinopteri; family Pomacentridae; genus Acanthochromis; species Acanthochromis polyacanthus. The sequence continues at coordinate 13,251,036 of NC_067134.1, read as the reverse complement.
TGATCATTTAGCCCCTTATTTCATTATTCTGTTCTTGCAGACTGTAATTTACGAGTTGTTTTTTTTTAAACTTGTGATTTGGTGTTTTAGCTGTTGTAGCAAATAATTTCCCAGGTGTGTGATAAATAAAGAATTTCAATTCTATTATATTGTTAACTGGCCCTATAAAAATAACAACAATAACAAATTACTTTATACTAAAACTAGAACTATACTTATATTAAAGACTTTATACATAAATACCAGACATATTTTGATGCCATATCTTGCATTCTTAGGGGAGTCCGATTTTAAGTAAGGAGATATGAAGTTTGTGTTTAGTTTTATGATTGTACTAAAATAAATGACTCTTGAAGACCTCAAAGTGATTCTTAGTGCATTATTTCACAAATGTATTGGATGTCCAAAAACTTTTCTCCACTGCTGTATTTAACAACAGTCTGATCTGCTGATGTTAGCAAGACAAACAAGTGAAGGTTTCAGGCTTTTATCTAGAATTGTTCTTGAGATATTCATCTTCAAACAGCCTCAAATTTCAGTGTGACAAAATAAAAACGAGTGAAACTGGGTCTGCAGTCCACTGAAAAACCTCTAAGAAAGTGTCTGACATACTGAGCTAATATTTCATAGATAGCATTGTAAATCTCCACAGTTTATGATTTTAAAAAGTTTTTTTGGGAGATGGTCAATGATTTGAAACAGAGTTTGTCCCCTAGAGGACAAATGGCACAATCACAGAATGAGGGTATGTTTTGAAAAAATATCATTCAAAATTAGTCCAGAGTAGTGACTATAATTTGAATTTTAATACACTTAACCAAGTGCTATAGGTGGAAAAAAAACATGTTTACACAGCATGATGTTGCTTTGTGATGTTGCAACTGACATGCTGATTTCAAAATGGAAGCATTTTAATTTCTAATGCTCTCATAGAAGATGACTGGTCAAGTAAAATTGACTCCTGTGACTCTGATGTCATGCAGAGTCTTTATGCTATGATGTGGAAAGGGTGAAAGAAGACAGACTGGACATTTCTGAGTGAAACTGAACAGGGCATGTACTGATTCATAAAAAACAAGTGTAGTATTATCTTTAATCAAGCCTTACATAGTATTTACTAGCTGAAGTACTTCGGTTTTGAACACAAGAATTACTTGTCAAGACGACGTTGACTGGAGCTCTGCTACAGAAAGGCAGTTCATTTTCTGCTGGGGTTCATAACATACAAGATTTCTCAAATCTACAGAGATGTTTTTGATTTGAAATTAGGGTTACCTTAAATTAATAATATATATTTTTGACACTATCTCTAAAAAACTCTAAAAAAGCTTCAGGTGTTGCTGCTGGAAAAGAGCCTGCAGTCACATGGTGGGACATGTGAACATAGTTCAAGGAAGCGAGGCTGGGAGCAAGAGCCCAAACAGAGGAGGTAAAAGAAAAGGTCAAACTACAGGTATGTAGAACATGTTTTAATGTCAATCCAATTATGTCTGACTATTTGCTGAGTCAGTGAAAGTTATCTTATAGAGCAATGTTTGTATTATTTCAATACTGAGATATTGTTGCAGTGTCATTTGTCATTTGTTTCCATTTGGATGTATTGTACAGTTAGATTCTATTGAGTTTCCATACCACATTACATTGCTGTTAAGGTGTCTGAATAATTCAGTGAGGGTTTGGTCATGTACTACTATAAGGCCGTGCATAAAAAGAAAATCGAGCCTGTTACAGTGTTGCTCTAGTCCCCTCTGTTAAATGGCATCAAAACAATGGTCAACGTGAACAAATCATGAGTGTTGACATTGACTCACAACAGTACCTCTCAACTGTTCTAATTTTGATCTGTTTAGGAGAACAATGTGATGAGTGCACCGAGAGATCCAATACAGGGAGCTTTCCTTTTTCAAAGATCATTAGAAGGACAGAAGACAAAGTAAGTTTCAGCAAACAGCTTTTTATTTTCTAATGAGCCAATCTATAGTATTTAAAGTGCAGAGTTATTTGTGTTAGATTTGAACAAAATTCTTCCAACAGTGTAAGGACTTAGTCTTTCTACTTTCATTTGCAATTGTTCTAGAAACCTATCATCTGGGTCAGGTGGTCACTCTGCAGCACAAGGAGTACTATCCAGTGATGTGCAGATGATACCTCAGTGTGCGTGTCACACATTCCCCCTACTGTGTCGACGCTGTATCACGCTGTATTGGTATGTGTATGGGTTCCATCTAGTGGTTAAAAAAATGTACTGCAGCATATAACTAAAGGCACACTTGTAATGAGTTTCCATAACATTAAACCTTTTTTTTCAGAAAGAGAAGTTTTTGAAGCATGTTTGGGCTCAAACGATTTCTTCTCTTGGATGCAATTTCTCCAGCTTTGGAGAAAATTCGTTCACAAGGAGCTGATGAGGCTGGAGTAGACAGATATTTTTGGGACAGTTTGAATAAGTGTGGGTAGGTATTCTTTTGAGATTTCCAGTATTCCAGTGGATCTTCGGTTCTGGGAATGTTTGCTGATGAAAGGTATCTTTGTACTTCTATCATGGCATCAGCCACAACACTTGTACTTGTTCGAGTACGGGCCACCTCCATGTCCAGCTGTTGCCACAGGTTGTCTGTAAAACAAGACATGATTAGCTTCAAATGTAAATATATCACCCTGAAAACATTTTGAATAAATAAATACACACCTGACATAGAAGATGCTGGCAAATGAGATGAGGGGCCAGGCTGATCTTCCTGTGGTGCCGAAGGTGGCCCAGAAATTCTCATCTCTGCAGCACATTCAGATTTTAGTTTCTTCACAGCATCATTTATTTTGGTCCCATTTAAGAATCCAAGGGCTTTAAATCGTGGATCTAATAAGGTTGCCAGAGACAGATGACTGGAAGATTCATAATTGTTCAAGGTTTCGGTTACTCTTTTGTCGAGTTCATGACGCAGTTTTTTTCCAACTGATGTTTCCAGAGATGGAGCACATTTTTGCATTGTATGATGAAGCATTTTCATCATCGGGATTATTTTGCTCCCACTCACTCGCTTCTCCTCTGAAAGCTCCACAGTAGCAGCATTAAAAGGGGCAAGCACAATCAGGACTTCTGCAATGATGTCATGCTCCTCTCCAGTAAGTGCAGGCAATGGTGTTTTTAAAGATGCCAGACTCACCCAAACAGGCTCTTTTTGGCTTGCTATTCTTGACAGCATTTGGTATGTGCTGTTCCAGCGTGTAGGAACTTCATTTATGAGTTTCAGAATTGGTTTTTGCATTTGTTGCTGCACGTGACTCAGCTTTTCCTTGGCAAGAGTGCTGGAACGAAAATAGGTGACGATGTTTTTGGTTTTATGTCGGATATCAGTTAGGTCTGACACTTGATCGCAAGATTTTTTAACAATCAAATTTAAAGTATGTGCGATGCAAGGACTATGCCCGATTTTTAATAGTCTTGCAGACGCGATCATATTTGCCCCGGCATCAGTTACAAAGCGTGCAACCTTCCCTGTGATGGCCCAGCTGTCAATCAGATCTTGTGTGACCTAAAAAAATACAGAAATATAAAATAAGTCTATGAGTATATGACAAGTACATGACATCAACAGATACCATTATTAATATTTTCAAAAAACCTACCTCAGCAATATTCTCTGCTGTGTGGCTCTTGGGAAAATATTTAACTCCCAGCACAGTGGTGCACATTTTATTTTCAGTGTCAAAGAAGTGGCCAGTCACAGCCAAGTAGGCCTCCATGTTTACTGAAGTCCACATATCTGCTGTAAGGCTGATTGCATTGTTGGAGTGTAATTTTTCCTTAATGTTCTGGGTTTCTGCTGCATATCTCTCAGAAACCATTTCCTTTAGAGCCTGTAAAGTAGAAGAAAATCTTCAAACAATAATAATTGAAACTCCTAATGATAAGTGCAATTTCTGACATATAGTACCTTTCTTATTAGCAAACCACCAATAATTTCTCTACCAGAGTCTATTACAGATCCAGAATTCCATTGAAATATTGTCAATATAATATTATGGAAATATAGTACAGTACCTTTCTGGTTGGTATTGCGTATGATGGCTCAAGAGTCTGGAGCATCTCCCTGAATCCCTCGTCCTCAACGATGCTTAAAGGTTGGCAATCTTTGATTATCATATTTATAATGCATCGATTGAGGGCCTGTTTTCTAGAGGCTTGAAGTAAAAAAAAAAACAGTTTGATTTAGAATGTAATTAGCCTCCATAATAATTAGTGATAGATTACAAAATAATAATCCACCAGTATCCATTCCTGGTGTATTGTCTTCTCTTTCATGACAAGCTTTATAATGCCGTAGCATTGATGATGTGTTTCGGGTTGCATAAGACAACTCCGTTGAACACAGACGGCATTTAACCTGTGGATCATAAAAATATACACTACAGATTTTGTCAGCCATTTAAATTGGAACGAAGTACAAAGAAATTACCTTATCAGGTGATATAAGGTCAAAATGATCCCACACGGCAGAGTACTTTCTCTTTCTCGGAGGTTCCATAGCAATGAACAGCGTCGAAGCAACAAGTGAGTCGATGGGTGCTGGACTTCCTCAAGTAGAACTGGCGCCTCGAGGACACGTGATACAACATGATACAATACGACACAGTTACTGTGTCGGTCACGTGACTTTTCTTAAAGCGATACGCTCAGTGATACAGCTCGGCTGAGGTATTGCTTTCAGTGCATGATACGTGAATCGGTGCCTCGGCTCGTTCAGACCAACACTAGTACTATCCCACATTGGATCTGATGTTAATATTTCCCTTAGACATGGTAAATTGACTGACTGGCTGATATTGTAGAGTTAGTAAATATAGGCAGTTAACAAAAGGAAATGAATGCTACTTTGTGGAGGTACCAGAATTTGGCCATTTAACAAAAAAATCTAATGCTAATATTCTTTTATTTCACCAGACTATTGTTTACACTTCAATGAATGATGCTGTTGTACATGTATAGTAATTTTTATTCATCTTCATGCATACAGTGTTTGTGTACAGTATGCGTGATATTTTAAAAATATATATATTAACAAGGCCAACAACAAGTAAAATGTGGTAACTGCAAGCTGTTTCTTCTGAGATCCGTTTATGATGTGCTGTATTGTTTTATGATGACCAATTTTAAGAACTTATTTATTGTGGCCGGGCACTATATAATTACACAATTACATGTAAGTATGAATAGTATATTGCTTTATTTTTTAATAGTATCTTATTTTCATCTCATTTAAAACGGCAGAATTAAATGGAAGAATTCTGGGAGCCCCTGTCTTGCCTTCAGAGTTCAGCAACTGAGGTACATACACATAGCCTTGTAGATGATTTTATTCAATAATAAGCCCCCCAGCAATAAGAAATGTCAGCATTGTGTCATGTTACAGGATTCTGTAACATGACATAATTTTCACAGTGAAAATCAGCTTTTTGTGCAGCCACACTTGATCCTGATTTGAGTCTTTAAGTCCTGTTCTAGTGATGAAATGAGAACTAAAAATCCTGACTGTGAGTTCTTCATTACAAACACACATTATATTATCTGTTTATTTTTCATCTGCTTTATTCTACTCAACATTTAACAGGATTATAAAAAATACATTTAAAGTCTGTCAGGAATCATACAGGTATGAGATCCATGAATCAGGCATAAGAATGGGGCTCTGGCAGAGTGACAGCAAAATAAGGGAACACAGTATGATATTATAACCTGTGATTTAGAATCAAATAATGCTATAACCTGATGAATGTGTGTGAACTACCCAAATGCTTGTTTTTTTTTTTATCTTCTTTAAATTTTGAAACAGTGTCAAAATCAGAAGAGTGCCTCACTGTAAAGTGATGAGATGATTATTTTCAATACTTGTCTTTTATAATCCTGGTTTAGCAGCAACTGAGTCACAGGAGAGTCTCATTGCAATAAAGAGGATTGTTTGATTGTGTTTTGAAGTAACCACATGGGGGCAGCATCTCACTGTGAGCAGTGAGGGCTTTGGTTACCAGAGGAGATTAATGTGGTTAAGGTTTTTATTACTATGAAAATGGGAATGCTTTGAAGGTTTTGATCTCTATGAAATGGAGATGTTTACAGAAGAGTTTGATCACCATGGAAACCAAGAGATTACTAACTTGGTAATGGAGCAAGTAGTCTGGAACTAAGATAAACTTGAATGAAATGCTCACAGTAAAGGTTCATTAGCTCTGTATAGATTTTGGGGGATTTCTTGTAAGTCTGTGTGCATTGTGCAGAAATGTACAGTGTGGGTGTTAGTGAGAGTTAGACGCTGACATCAGCTTCTCCTGTTTCTCCACCTGAAGCCTGTGCTGGGCTGCAGATGAACCAAATACATGAATAGACCGGATGAAAGGGCTAAACAGGCTAAACAGGTGGTTTTGGTTCATCCGGACCACGCGGGGGCCATGAAGTCGGTGGATGGGGGAAGTGCACAAGTGAGGAGGGGGGAGGATGTATGCTGTCATCGTGTATGTAAATTAAAGTGTGCTGTCATCACGTATGTAAATTGAATATGATGTCACCGTATATGCAAATTCTGAAGAGAAGCAGTGATGTTATAAAATGCACCTGTTGGAATATATTTGTTGGGAGTTGTTGTGGGGTAGTCACTTGATGCAAACCAGACAACAGTTCTGAGCATGAGGGATTTTACCACATAACTTTGGACGGGTGATTCAACATGATCTGCAAAGAATATCTGTTCTACTGGGATTATGGACTGAAGGACTGCTCTTACTGCTGTTTGAGGATTCTAAAAATAACACTGACTGAAGGAACATTACTGAACTCCATCATTTCCAAAGGAATGACACCAGAGAGGATTATAACAAAGTTTTTATTGGCCCAAACAACAAAAAAGGACACAAGCAGATCTAAATCTGGACTGAACTCTCTCTGCTTCCCCCTGGAGGCTCCAAGGCTCGTCGTTCTTCAGATGATCAGCCGGATGTGGCCACACCGTCTGCTCTCCCCCTCCAAATTACATAATGTGGGTGATTATTACTCTTCTTCTATGAAAGCATAGTAGCAGTTAGGAATCATGACGAGCCACTGAAATATTAACTAACTATTGATTCATTGTCTGATGATTTAATGGATATTGCTATTTCCCTCCTGAGATATATTTTAATAAAGCATTATCCTGCAATTAAAATCAACAGTTTGGAACTTCTATTTATCCCTATCACAATGGTTAGATATATATTTTCTTGGAGTGTATAAAGTCAGGTTAATGCGTACATCACAACAGTAAAGGTTCTGTAAGGTTACCTAGTCAGTCCACATTTATTCTATTCAACATTCTGAAAGTTTTTACAGAAAGGTTTGTTCATATATCATTTACAGTCTGATTTATGACACTTTTTCCCCATTAAAACAGACTGAAATGCACAAAATGAGACATAAAATGAAAAAGAAAAACCTTAAACAGATGCAAAATGTCCAAAATGATACAAAAAATGATCTAAATGAGACACAAAATGTCCACAATGGAACAAAAAACTTTAAAAGCACGAAAAATGAGGAGTAAAAACAATCCTAAAGATAAAAAGTGACCAAGGTTAGAGACCAAATGATGAAAATGAGCCTCAATGAGACACAAAATGACAAAATTCAACAAAAACAGCCTTTAAGTAAAAAAAATGGAACAAAAACAAAAAGATGAAAAATGACAACATTTTATTCACTAAACAACCCTAAGCAGCAAACTGATTAAAATAAGGCACAAAATGAGCAAATGTTAGCTTGTCAGTGTTGTGAAAACTTCAGTCTAACATGTCAGTGTGTAGTTTGATATCTGGAGCTGAGTTGCAGCTCGTTGTCTGGACTTCTGTCTTACCTGAATGTTTCCTATCTGGCTGAGGAGGCTTCATTTTTCTGTCACAGTCTTTGCTCACAATGTCTTCACAAGTTTCACACTTGAAATCTTCACCACAACTCTCCAATATCTCCAAGCTTTGTGTGTTAAACTGACTTTCTCAAGTGTTTCCATGTTTTTCTTCAGAATATGGAATGTGGTAACAGTTGTTAGTTCTTCTCTCTGACATCACAATGGACTTTTAAAAAATGCATTTACTGTCTTAGTACTTGTTCTCTGTGCAATGACAGTAAAGTTGGATCTAATCTAATCTATAAAATGACCAAAATGAGACAAAAATGGACAAAATGTTTCAGTGGTGAGAAAAAGACCCAAACAGAGTCTACTGAACGGTCCAACAATGTGATAGGACAGTTCAAATGGGACACAAAATGACCAAAATGGAACATAAAATATCCGACCATGAGAGAAAAATACCATAAAATTACAAAATGGACGTAAAAAAGACCAAAAGTGGCCAAAATGGCACTAAAATTAAGCAAAAATGACAAAAATGACCAAAACCAGGCACAAAAATTAGCAACAAAATGACGAAAATGAGACACAAAATGTAAAAAATGAAAAAAGCAATCTTAAACTGGTGCAAAACGACTAAAATGAGAGATAAAATGAGCAAAACAGACCAAAAAAGATGAGAAATGAAACAGAAATGGCCGGTGAGTCACAGAATGGACAAACTGACATGAAATGACTAATATGAGCAACATGAACAATTTGAAACAAAAACAAACTTACAGACACATGAAATGAATCATAAAAAGACCAAAATGGCACAAAAAACAACATAAAGAGATGTAACATTACCTGAATTAGACACATAAATGACCAAAACTTGATGCAAAATAAACAAAATTACCACAAAAAAAAACATGAAAAGATGCAACATGTTTAAAAACGGACCAAAAGATGTAAACTGATCAAAATTAAACATATTCTGACACAAAATGACCAAAATTATCTTCAAAATGACCAAACTGATCCAGAAATCTTCTCTTACAATCACCAAGCTGTCCAAATGTATTCTGTTCAATACTCAGGCTTCTTACAGTCTGATTTAAACCAGTTTTATCTTAAAAACCAAAGATAGAGACAAAACCATCAAAATGAGCCACAAACTGAACAATTTGAAACAAAAACAACCTTAAAGACTCAGAATAACCAAAATAAACCACACAATGACCAAGATGGTACAAAAAACAACAACAAAAAGAGCCCAAAAAAATGACCTGAATTAGATAAAAATATGACCAAAATGAGCCTCAAAATGACCAGATTGATCCAGAAATCAATGAGATGAAAACTGAAACAGAAATGACCACTGAGTGACAGAATGATGAAATAGACGTGAACTGACCAAAAGAACTAACAAGATGAACAATTTTAAACAAAAACAAACTTAAAAACAGACAAAATGACCAAAATCAACCACAAAATGGTCAAAATTAAGGCACAAAATGACCAAAATGGAACAAAAAAAAATAACATGAAAAGATGCAAAATGTTTAAAACCAGACAGAAAGACGTAAACTGACCAAAACAAAACACATAATGACACAAATGAGACACAAAATGATCCAGAAATCTTCTCTTCCAGTCATGAAACTGTCCACATTTATTCTATTCAACATTCTGAGGGTTTTTACAGAGAGCGTCGTTTTGTTTACTGTCTGTGGACCTGGAAGGAGCAGCTTCATATCTGGAAAAAAGATTCACAATCAACGGTTTGTTTAACAGAAGAGATCATCTTAGTTGAAAGTGGCACCAAATCCATGTCATGTTTGGGTCGTATGTTGGCCTTTAACTTTGAGCAGGTTTGTTTTATTTCATTCATTTGTAAAATAAAAAATAAAAATAAAAAATGTTTCATGTAAATACAACAATCACCAAACACAAATGAAAGGGAGCAGAAAGAAGACAAGTCTTATAATGTGTCTGCCCCTTTATCCCCAGAAATCAATTACCAAAAAAGTGAAATTAAAAACAACAAAGAAACATGAAAATATATACATGTATATATATACATACATACACACACACACACACTCACATATACCTATAATACAATAAAATAAAATAACTGCTGGCCAACACAGACGGTGACATACCATTTTGTTCTCCAATTACCATTAAATTAGTGCGTATTCACAACAACAACAAAAAATGACAAAGAAATGACAATCAAATGTAACTAATATATTTCGTTAGATTTCTTTAACAAACTGGATTTAATTCATCTTTTAAATATGGTGTTTGACTTGGATTCTTTGATTTCTTTCGTCAGATTGTTCCATAAACTGATTCCTTTCATGTTAACTGTCAGGGATTTACAGCCTGATGGGAGCTTCTGGTTTCATGAAGCACAGGGTTTGTAGAAGTTCTGTTGGATGTTGAGTGACATGAAAAAGGTTTAATGTTGAAATAACGGGTCACATGAAATGAGTGAGAATCAGCCTGTAAAATGCGCTCTTATTGTGAAAGTCTGCCTGCTGCTTCCTCATAGGTGGAGTCCTGACTGGTTCCAGTAAACAGATCACCTGTCTGAGCGTCCAGGAGTGGACTGGAAACGTTCTTCTTCAGCGCTTTGAATAAAATGTAAGTTTGCTTTGTTTGCTGCTTTAACTTCAGTAATGTTGCTGTTTGTTTCTCCTCTGTCATGTTTCTACATGTTCTCTTCTTATTTCAGCACAAACTGTGGATGACTGTTGTTTAAACATGGATCAATATGATTATTAGCTTATTGATTGACTGCAATCAGTCAATATTTCTATGAGATTATTGATGGACTTGAGTCAGTTTGATGAGCTGCTGATGTTGCTTTGTTTCTTCACAATCCAAACTGCGTCATGTCTTTTTTACTTTCGGTTTCTCTGAGTCTCTGCAGCTCCATGACTCCATCTGCTGGACTGATAGTAGAAGTGCAGCAGCTGATCTTCTCCAGGAGGATCTGAGTGGATGAATGATGTTTGTTTCCTGTGCAGGTGAAGGTAGAAAGTGTGTGTGAGCTGCTGTGAGTTGAGCATCATGGATGAGGGTCCTCACACCGATCCATGCATTTCTCTATCATAAGACGCCTGCAAAAGCTTTTCAGAGAATTTATCTATCCGACCACACACACAGAGTACATGTACATCAGTATTCTAACTCTCCTTCTCATTCAGTGTTTTTTATTTATTTGTGTTATATTCTACATTGTAGATTAATACTGAATATTAGCACCTTTTTGTTTCCAACATGGTTCCGTATGTGTGCTTTTATAGTTTGGATGTGTTCAGTGTTCATCTACAAGGTCCAAACTGTTGACTGCTCGTGGATATACAGAGTACATGAATAATGAGAGTATTTTCATTACATTTTAACACATGCATACAGATGTGTTGGACTGGGAGCAAAATGGTCCCACCAGATCCTGACTGGTTTTCTGACCCCCCATTACAGTTAAAGTGCACATTTCAGAGAGTCCTTTTATTGAGGCCAGCCTGAGGAACACCTGAACAATAATCCTGCTGTCTGATCAGCATCTGGATCTGAATGAAATGTATGTGGAGCAGTGGCAGCTGGTGAATTTTTCTCTTGGGGGGGCGCACTTAATTTACCAAACCAAATAGCAGAGTCGGCAACACCGGAATACAAGAATTGATGTAAATTATGTTCACAGCCATTTGATGTGCTGCGAGGGTACACCTAAGCACTACTGCTGAGTCAAATAGACAATTAAATGCATGTAAATGTTACCAGCTGGTGAATTTGAATTTATCTCCCCAGTGTTTGATATGATTTGCTCCAGATAAGGTGTAATTGGTACACAAACCCTTAAAATCTCCTTTTCTATAATTAAACAGATTAAGAATGTATAAATATGCAAATCTATTTTTTACTTCAAAAGTAAAAAAAGAAACAATTCATTTTTCCAGCTTCAAAGAGTGCCAAGTGCTTCTTCTGTCCAGCAAAATCTTTGGAACAACATATTTATATTTACGTACTCAAATAAACAAAAACAAATCTATACCTGTGAAACCAACAAACATTGGACATTTTGTTAAAACAAAACCTAACTATAAGGCTTAAAGCAGACAGTGCTTCTGTGAGCTAACTTTTACATTAGCAACCTTACATGACAATGAGAAAACAGCAAATCTGCATATTTAAGATCAAAGCAATAAAAATTTGTCACTTTGCCTGAAAAAAAAATCCTGAAACCATTAGGCATTATACTATGTATAACTGTGCATGTGACAAATAAAACCTATCTTATCTTATCTTAGGCTTTGAGCCCAAAGTGCTTCTGTCAACTAACATTAAAAATTTACAATGAAAATAAAGAAAAACAGTAATTCCTCAGATTTCAGAACAAATGAAAATCAACAGGCTTTCAGTCTAAAGTGCCACTTGTGTCAACTAACATTTCTATTTACATTAATAAATGACAAAAAAGTAAGTACCTGTCTGAATCCAGGCATGATCAGTTCCCGTGGTTTGAAAAAGCAGTCAAGGGAAGCAAAATAATGCACATGCCTCACTGCATCCTGTCAGCCAAGACGTTCACACGCTCTCTGCTGCCACCCCATTGCCGGTGGTGTGTAAAGCGATCAGAGGGAGAGATGCTGTCTCCCTCTGATCACTCAGCGGGGCAGTGTCAGCCTGCGCCCCGCGGTCTCCTGTCTCTTGTATTGAAGAGGAACTGCGCATGTCAAAGTTATAACGAGATCAATGGGGAAAGATGAGTGCGCCCCAGGCCGGATATGACGTTTATAATCTGACTTTTTATTACAAATTATACATTTTAGTAACTCTCTACAGGCTCTATTATCCATTTTGCTTGTTAAACAACATGGGATATACATGTAAATTTAATTTTAAAAACGTTTTCTTAAAGGAAGGCCTGTGACTCTCTACATGATGTGAGACAGAGGGGGCGGCGCCCTAGCGCCCTCTATTGACCAGCCGCCCCTGATGTGGAGTCCATGAGAGACATTTAGTGCAGTAATGATCTGTTTAGTAGCAGTCAGTGTTTGGTCTGGACTCTGAACAGGCTCAGTATAAAACTATAAAACCTGATATGAGGCTCTGATCCTGGACCAGATAGAAAATCATTAACCAGATATTGTTGAGAAAACAAAATGAGTGGACAGTAAAGCTGAAGTTCCTCCATAAACTCAGATCCTGCTTGGTAGTCCAGACCTCAGAGCTGATTCATGGTTCGGCCTCCATTTTACTCTGAACAAAAACAGAAACTCAATACTTTTGTTTTTGCTCCCATTTCTCTCAGACTTCTTCTCTGAACACTAATGGTCTGTTTCTCTCCAATTGTAATATGTATGTAATATTGTCCACAGATGTTTCTAAATGTGTGTCAGTGAGAACTTCTCCTCTGTCCAGATAATCCGTCCTCCTCACAGCTGTGGCAGATCCAGATGCTGATCAGACAGCAGGATTATTGCTCAGGTGTACCTCAGGCTGGCCTCAATAAAATAATTACATTCCCTGTGTGATGGTTTGGTCCAGAGGTTCTCTAAAGGGTTAAAGAGGGCAGGACTAAGTAGCAGCCCTGTCTGCATCCTCTTTGCAGGACTCTAGAGTTGGACAGATTGCTCTTTATTTAGATCCTGGTGGTGGGAGATGAGTACATTGTTTTAATGCGTTGGATAAATTTACCAGTGAACCCAAATCCAGCTGTTACTTGGTCGAGAAATTCCAGTCAACAGAGTGGAATGCCTTCTGAGCATCTCAGCTGAGAGAATTTCACTCTTTCTGCCTTTGCTTCTGGAGTCAGTAATGTGGAGGCTTTTACCAATATTGTGCTGCGTCTGCCTGTTTGCTATATCAAATCAAACTTTATTTATGTAGCACTTTTTATGCAAGAAATTGCAATACAAAGTACTTTACAGATTTAAAAACAATGCCTCACCTTCTAATCATTCCACCCCCTCCCCTCCCGATCCCACACAGTGCAAAGGAACACTCATACCTCCACACCACCCACCCTGCAAACATACAGTGAGGTGACTGTCTTTAAACACCACCTGAGAAGCCGTCTGCATCGAGAGCAGCAGGTCAGCCAGGGCACGACACGTGCCCAGTGGAATTGTGGGAAAGACACCCACAGCCACGGCCGAACACCGCTCTCGATACAGAGGGCTCCCTCCGAGGAAACACTGGGATAAGGGGAAAGACTTGAGCTAAATAAAACACGATAAAATCAGAAAAAAATGTAAGGTAAAACACAAGAATAATAATAATTATAATAAAGTAATATAACTTTATAAAACTAATCAACAAAATAAATAGGCAAAGAAATAGATACATTTAAAACTAGGTGAAAAATAAATATCAGCTAAAGGCTAGACTAAAAAGGTGGGTCTTGAGCCTGCTCTTAAAAACATGAACGTTCTCTGCGGCCCTGAGGTCCTTTGGCAGGTCTTTCCAGAGGAGAACGCCATAAAATTGGAAGGACACCTCACCTTGAGTCTTTGTTCTGGCTTCAGGGGTGGACAGGAGACGGCTGCCGGAGGAGCGCAGGGTCCGCGAAGGTTCATAAGGTGAGCTAAGAAGGCCCAAGACCATTAAGACATTTAAAAACCACTAAGAAAACCTTAAAATCGATCCTGGAAGACACGGGGAGCTAATGCAGCGATCTTAAAATCGGTATAATGTGGGCCCGCTTCCTGGTCTTTGTCAGGACATGGACGGCGGAATTCTGTAAGAGCTGTAAGCCTGAAATGCTCTTTTTGGCGAGACCAGAAAGCAGGCCATTACAGTAGTCAGTGTGACTGGTGTTAAAAGCATGCATTAACGTCTCCCTGCTGGCCCGAGAGAGAAAGGAGCGGACTCTGGCTATATTCTTTAAATGGTACAAACCTATTTTTGTAATGTTCTTGATATTTGGAATAAGTCAGCTCAGAATCAAAAATCACACCCAAGTTTTTCAAATGTGAAGAAGCATTAAAAGACAATGCCTGCAGTTTCGGTAAAAGTTTCTCTCTCTGGGGCTCAGGACCGATGACTAAAACCTCAGTTTTGTGCTGGTTAAGCTGGAGAAAGTTTTCTACCATCCAGGATTTAATGTCTGAAATGCAGAGGTGGGTAGGGTAGCCAAAATTTGTACTCAAGTAAGAGTAATGTTACTTTAGAAAAATATGACTCAAGTAGAAGTAAAAAGTAGTCCTCTAAAAAATTACTTGAGTAAGAGTAAAAAAGTACTTGGTGAAAAAACTACTCAAGTAGTGAGGAACAGAAACATCCGATTTATTTGTCTTCTGTGCATGAATTCAATCAGACATACAATATAAATGTAAATTCAATAAAGTGAATATTCAGGTAAACCTATTTAACTAAAATGATAATAAATTAAATCTTTATATGAAAAAATAAATTATATTCCAAGAAACATGCTTTTGCCAGCGTTGCAGGTTTCAAGCATTTTCTTTTTAAAATATTCTTTTAGACTGTCCCTGAGGTTTAACATCAAAATATTAGACATACTGAATGTCTGTAACCAAACATGGAACTTAAGGTTTACCAATTTCTAAACCTTCTTCAAGAGCAGTTTTTCCACAACATAAAACCAAAACAAAGGTAACAACCCTGCAAACTTGCAGTGAAAAGATACATTAACCATTAATCTGCCCTCCAAATGGCACATCAGGCTAACCAGGTAGATTATATTTAGAACAAGGCAGACTTTACATGTAACAGGTGTCTGTGTCCAAATAAGAGAGAGAGTAGACTGACTGAGCTGACGGAGAGACAGACGGAGAGAGAGAGAGAGACAGACAAAGCAGACACACAGACAGAGACAGAAAGACAGACAGAGCTGACAGACACAGAGAGAGAGACAGAGAAGCCAGACAGACGGAGAGAGAGAGACTTGGTTTGCTTCGGCAGACACAGAAAACACCGCATAGTGTAGCTGCTCTTTTGCGATGCGTGGAGGCTAAACATGCTCTGTATGTGAGGCCACGGGTGTTCCTCCTCCTCCTCCTCCTCCGCAGCGCACACTGTTGTTGCCATAGATATGAATCATATCTATGGTTGTTGCCTCTGCAATTTTTCGTGTGCTCCTCTGTCCATCAGCTGATCTGTGTGCACCACAGATACGAGCCCGGCAGCTACGCAGTTGTGCGGTCATGTGACTGTATGACGACCTCTGATTGGTGAAATGCAGTCATGTGGTAGAACTTTTTGCAGAAGTGTGTATCTCGCAAAATAAAAAAAGTATATGCTGAGGAGAAAACTTTGTCAAGAGTCTCGACAGTAACCAGGACAAAACTGTCCAGTGTTTCCTCTGGTGAAGACAGACACTCAGATGTATTTAAAATTATGTTGCTTTGGGAGGATAGAATGTTACATATGATAGTGTCTATCTTTCTTGTGAAGTGGTCTGGAAATGCCTCACATAGGGAGTCAGTAGGATTAATATGAGGTTTGTTAAAATCAGGATTAAGAAGGTTGTCGATAGTGGAGAAAAGAGTTTTGGGGTTATTTTTATGGTTATTGATTACATTTGAGAAGTAGTTGTTCCGGGCATTTTTTATGTTGTTATTATCTCCGCCAGGAGGTTATGTAATCATCAGAGTTTGTTTGTCTGTTTGTCTGTTTGCCTGGCGGCCATCTCTCAATTGTACAGAGTCCTTCAAAAAAATCCTGGATCCAGACGGTGATCCGGATCGCCTCCAAAATCTAATCGATTGTTACTTTTGCTCTTCCGGACATTCTGTAAAAATTTGGTGAAAAGTTATGCTGTTAACAGACAAACAGACAAACAAACTCCGATGATTACATAACCTCCTGGCGGAGATAATGAATCATGACAAAATGACAACTCATTATTATCTCAACTACCAGGGCACTAGATCATCAGTAAATCCACAATGAATAATTACAACCCCACTACAAGTAGAATTCTGTGTACATTTCTACCTCAAAGTTTCTATTGACTGTCAGTATATTTTTTCCTGCAATGACTGGGAGACAGTTTAAGTTATTTTCCTGGAATATAAATGGAAGTGGAAACCCAGCTAAAAGATGTAAAATTTGGTCATATTTAAAAACAAATCAAGCAGATATAATCTTTCTCCAAGAGACCCACTTGAATCAGGGGGAGGAGTCAAGCTTTAGAACAGTTTGGGCAAGTCATATGTTTCATAGCTCTTTTTCAAATGCCTACAATGGTGTAATGATTCTTGTCAGGAGAAATATCCACTTTGTAATGCAAAAGGAATTTAAAGACACAGAAGGGAGAATAATATGTGTTCAGGCTATTGAAGGTATACCGACGATCCTTTGTAACATTTATGCACCAAATAGGGAAGATCCCCAATTTTTTCATGAGGTAAATAAAATTTTAGGAGAGATGGAAGGGCAAATTGTGTTAGCAGGGGATTTTGTCTTTATATTGGGGTTTTTTCTTTTCCAAATACAAACATAAACAGAATGAATCCAATACATTAATTAACAAATAAATAAATAAATAATATAATGTAAAGAAAAAACATAAAACATATTAATTTAAACACAATCAACAACATCACACAGACGGGAGGATATCATGTATTCGGGTCCTGCCCAGTTACCATTTTCAGTTGGGATTGCCTTTGTTGTAGTAATCTATAAATGGATGCCATATAGAATAGAACTTATTTACCTTTCCTCTTAGAGTAAATTTTATTTTCTCCAACTCTAAATGTTTCATGACGTCATTCATTAAAGCTTGGTAAGCTGGAGGGTTTTTTTGTTTCCAGTTCAGCAAAATGACTCTTCTTGCTTACAGCATCACAAAGCCTATCACATTTTTTTGGTCATTTGATAAAGAGAACTCAAAAGCAGCTGACCCAAACACTGCAAGGACTGGGTCCGGTATGACAGGTTTCTGAAAAATGTCAGATAAAATTTGGATTATCCTGATCCAGTAATTAGCAATGCTAGGACAAGTCCAGAACATGTGTGCCAGTGAGGCTGGAGCCGAACCACAACGATCACAGAGAGGATTAACATCAGGGAACATTTTAGAAAGTCTCAGCTTTGATAAATGAAGGCTGTGTAAGATTTTGAACTGGATCAGTCCATGTCTTGTACAGACTGATGAAGAATGTACAAGATCCAGAGTTTTTGTCCACTGGTTTCCTGAGATATTAACTGCCAAGTCTTTCTGCCAGGCTTCTTTTAGGTGTTCAAGTGTGGCTGTACAGTCCATTTGTGCTAGATTGTGAAAAATTTTGGATATAGATCCTTTTTTTTGATGAATCACGCAGGAGTACATAGCTCATTACACAATCAGGGGGTTGATCCGGAAAGGACGGGAATTTTCTTTCACAAAACTTCGAATTTGTAGATATTTATAAAAGTCCTCATTATGTATGTTACATTTTTCCTGTTCATTGTAGGGATAACTACGTAAGGTAATTTTATTTGCACTCGTTGAATTTAGGGCACTACCCTAGATCTCTAGGGAAACTATTAATTTATGCTGACCTTCAAAGAAATTCCTGTAGAAAATACAGTTGATCAGTCTCATATCTTAAAGGCTAGAATTCTTGGTTAAAGTGACCCCAAGGTCTCACAATGAAACGCACAAGACTGTAATTTGGTCTAAATGAAAGCATTTATTTACTATTCTATCACAATAATTACAGGTGAACTATATACTATATATATTATCACTGTTTTTATTGTCTTCTTGTGCACATTGAGATTTGTCTACAAATGTAATGTGCTTTATAAATAAAATCCATTATTATTATTATACAGTGAGTAATGTGTGTGTGTGTGTAAGTCTAAAAAAGTGAACTATGTCCAGTTTATCAGAACCGATATTTTATTTTGGCGCATTAATGTTCATATTCCAAATAGAGAAAACATTGACAGGTCAGGAGATTTATCAGTTTTTAGTTCTTTCTAAGGGAGTGGAAGCTAGAAGGAGCTGCAGGTGAAAGATTTGTGATAATCAGGTCCAATAAAAGAGCTTTCTGATGTGTTTGAGGTGTTTCAGAGTGACGGCAGCCTGCAGACTCAGAGGACCGGTGATGGAGAAGCAGCCCAGGATTTTCTATGTTTCTGCTCAAACCCAGACAGCAGAGATCTGTACTGGTGGGAAGAAGCTGAGTAAATAGAACTTTGATTGATTGCAGTCTCTGAGGTTCCTCCTTCATCACCAACAAACACAAACATGAGGCTCAGTGTCTTTGAAAGCAAGTCTGCAGACAGAGAGAAGTTTTCTTCCAGAGGACACAGACATCCCATCAGACTGAGGACTGGACATTTCATCTGATCCTGTTTCATCCTCAACACCAAACTGGTGACTGAAATGTGCTGTTTAGTGAGACTCAGTTTGTTGTTTGGACTCAGTGGCGTCATTAGAGCCAGACATCCCCAGCTGTAGCCCCCAGTGTTTATGAAGAGCCCTGGATCTGGTTCATGGATCATTCCAGTCATTGAAGTCCCCAAAATAAGAGCAGAGCACTGAGCCAGCTGTAGCTGATGTTGTGTGTCATGTGTTTGTGTTGTTTTCTTGCTCTGCTTCATGTTCCAGACGGAGCGCTTGTTAGAAAAACTGCTTGATCTACTTTAGCTGGCAGGGTGTCTGATTTTGGATCCCTCAGTCAATCAGTGAGTGAGAGCAAATCTCAAGTGTGTGCATGATTTTGGTTGTGTTTGTGAGAGGTGTGTTTAGGTGTGTTTAATCCCTGCTTTGTGTTTCCAGTAGTTTAGGTGTTTGTCTTGTTGTTGTGGCCATTGTCTGGGGTTTGGTGACGACTCTTTGGATTGGAGCAGCTGTCTCCTGTTAGCTTGGCAACTAGTTCCCTCTATGTGTGCTGTTGTCAGATAAGATAGAAATCCGTTTCCTGCTTCGTTGCCCTGACAACAGTGACATCACGGCCCTACCTGTTCCTCAGGTTAGTTCTGCTTTTACTGTTGTTGTGTCGCAGTGTCTTTTCTCCGTCTGAATGTGAGTAAAAGACACTTTAAACTGTTTTTTATCTTTTATATATCTATAGAACACAAAAGGTTAGTCCCTGGTTTGTGTTGCCAATAGTCTAAGTGTTTGTCTTGTTGTTGCGGCTGTTGTCTTGGGTTTGGTGTGTTAGGTCTTATTATTTTTTTAAAGGCACTGCTAGCCAAACATTGAAATTGGTATCACGGTAATAGGTATTACAAATTTCAGATTAATAACGTTGCCCTGACAACAGTGATGTCACAGCCCTTTCTGTTCCTCAAATTAGTTCTGCTTTTACTGTCTTTGTGTCGCAACGTCTTATCTCCGTCTGAATGTGAGTAAAAGATAGCCTAGCCGCGCTAGACCCATGTTCTGAAGGCACAAGGGTCTAGGACCGCTCGACAGGGAGGGAGGCGGGCTAAAAGGTTGTCTTTCAAATCACTCTCCAGCAATTGGGTAGATATACAACCAATCAGTGCAACGAATAGGCTGACGTAGTTCCTAGAGCACCGGCGGATTGTGGCTAAGTCCCATTAGCTTCCCAACCAACGGAGCCGCGGAGCCAACTGGTATATTAAGGATTTGCCATATCCCGTTGGCATAAGTCCAAATACGTCTTTCTTCTCAATGAAACACTTCAGTGCCGTCCTTTGTTTATCTTTCAAGTTGAATTTTAGTTTCAAATCTTTAAAGGATGTGGCCAAAGCCGAGTCGAAAGATAACTGTTTATTGTGCGCCGGTTGTTTCTGTCAGAATCGTCGCGCCTCTGTCGTCACTTAGTTACACCCGCCTTCTGACTCTACGCTTCATGGTGATTGGTCCGGCCAGTTTTAGGAGAATCCAGCCTCGAGCCTTATGGAGGGTAACTAGACGCACCCTGGCAGAGAATTAAATTCGTTGCCGTGGGTTGTCTAGCGCAGCTAGGCTAAGTAAAAGACACTTTAAACTGTTTTTATCTTTTATATATATCTACAGAACATAAACTGAATTAAACATTCATCATATTTTATATCAAAAACAGCATTGTTGTGACACAATTAAAACATTAAATTAGTCTTTAGTCCCTCAAACCAAATCTTCAGACATGTTGGGGTGTTTCCAACCAGCAGGAGTTCTCAAACTGATGCTGAAATCAATGTTTTATCAGTAAATATCATTTGTGTTTGTCAGACAGTTCTAAACATGAGTTGTTCTTATCAGCAGAACTTCAGTTCAACAGTTGTAGAATGGAAATGCTTTGAACATTTGATTTTCCAACAACACACGTAGAACTAGAACATTGTGTGGACCAAACAGTGGTGGAACAAAGTTTTGGGACTCCCCATGCATTTATGCAATCTTGCATTAAGAATCCCTCTGAGGTCTTCAAGTGTAATTTCTTTTAGTTTACCCACTGAGCCATGCCGCCCCAAGAATGACTCAAACTGTTAAAATTTATTTAAAATTCATCTAAAAAGATATAAACTGGAGAATAAAATGATTTGAAATTCATGTAAAATGTCTCAAAGTTTGTCCAAAATGACCTGAATTTGTCCATGTTTGTGAATATTTGTCAAGAAATATTTAGAATTGCCTGAATGTCATCTCGAATGTGTCAGAAATGGCCTAAAATTACTCAAATTATTAAAAATTTGTTTAAAATAACTCAAAATTAGTTAAAACAAGTTAAAATATGTCAAACAGTTCTAAAACTTAAAACTTGTGTTGAAATTATTCAAATTGTTCTAATTTAATTCAAATTCATTCAAAAAGAGATAAAATGGTCAAAAAATGACGACAAATCTGAATAAAATGACAAGAAATTCAACTGAAATATCTCAAAATATGTCCAAAATAACTTAAATTTGTACAAAATTAATTAAATTTGCCCATGTTTGAGCATATTTTTCAAAAAGACTTTGAATTATCTGAATGTGATCTGGAATGAGACAGAAAGTGCCTAAAATTACTCAAAATTTGTCCAAATATGAAGTGGAATTATTTTGAAATTTATCTAATATTACTCAAAATTATTTAAGATTTTAGTTAAAACTAGTTAAAATGTCAACCAGTGTTTTCGCGTGAGGGGCGGGAGCTGGGGGGGGCGGGGTGTATAGCGCGAGAACGCGCTTCTTGGTTTTGAGGAAAGGGGACAGGAGCAGATTGCCCTGTGCTGGCTAACGCCATTTTTGTTTGACCAAGCATGGATCAGAGTTAGCACATTTGCTAAATTAGCATAATATGAAGCCTAAAGTGGTTTTGACGCCACAAGGTTCTGTGTGGAAAAATATTATATACTAATACGTACAAAGAGAAACAGACTTACTGGCGTTTTCGAAGTCCCAGGTCCAGGTGAACTCTGATCCATGCTTGGTCAAACGAAAATAGTGTTAGCCAGCACAGGGCAATCTGCTCCTGTCCCCTTTCCTCAAAACCAAGAAGCGCGTTCTCGCGCTATACACCCCGCTCCCCCAGCTCCCGCCCCTCACGCAAAAACACTGCCAGTAAGATTGAAACTTCAATGTTTGTATTTTCGCTTTCAATTCAACATTTTCCAATGCCAAAACTTACTGTCAGCATTATGGCTCCATATGATAGAGTCTCATCTGTCACTTCTCTGACTGATTTACTGTGGCACATTCTTTCCCAGTGACCCACTGTGTGTGTATGTGTGCTCTCTCTAAACTCATCTGACTCGGCTTCGTCAGATGAGGTCAAGAGAGCGGTGGTGGCGAAACCGAAACCGAAAACTAGCGCGGCTTTGATCGCCAGCGGCTGTTGGTAACGGCACTTTTTGCTGTCGCCCCACCATGGTCACTGTCTTTGTCATTCTTTTGGCCCACCGCAACACTCTCATGTTCCAAAACTCCAGGATTTTCACCGACAAGCTCCGACAGACTATTCTGCAGCCCCCCCAGTCAAAAAACATGATTGACGTCATTCGGGCTGTGGCGGATGAAGCAAAGATGGTGGCACCCAGTGAGACCGCTGTGTTCTGATTAACCAAAAGTAAAGTTTTCTGCAAAACGAAGCCGTGTGTAAACTGAAAAATCACGGGAAAACTGACACAATGCCACCCAAGAAAGCACAGGGGAATGAAAACAATGGAGGAATGGAGGAAATCCGTTAAATCGTTGGACAGTATGTCGGGTGAGCTGATGAAGGTAACCCAACAGCTCACCAAGCTCATGCAGCTGTTTGATGAAGTCAAACAGCTTAAGCAAACAATCGCGGAAAAGGATAAAACCATAGTTGAGCTTGAAAGGAGGATTGACAATCTGGAGCAATACACTCGAACGGAGGATATTATTATCACCGGGCTTAATGTTAAACCTCGCTCGTACGCGAGAGCGACAGAGAACGGAAGAAATGTGAGTGAGGATGCAGACGCCGCTGACCTGCTAACGCTGGAAAGGCAAGTTTTGCGTTTTCTCGCTGAAAAGGACATCATCGTGGACGTGAACCATATCGCTGCGTGCCACACTCTCCCAAGGAGAGACAAAACAAAGCCTGCTGTGATACTGCGTTTCGTCAACCGCAAGTGGAGCTTCTGCGACAGGGAAGGAAACTAAAGGGTTCAGATGTCTACCTGAACGAACACCTCACCAAGAAGACTGCCAAGATAGCAAGAAATGCTCGGCTTCTGAAAAGAAACGACAAGATTTAAGCAACATGGACGAGGAATGGTAAAGTGTTCATTTAGATGAAAGGACCCCCTGAACAAGCCAAAGTAATACCGGTAAGAGAACTAACAGACCTTGACCAGTACAAATAATGCAACATACACTTTCTAAACCTGATATCTGCAGAAACGTACTGACTGGATGGAGGACCACATTATTATTTTTATTTTGTTTAAATTTGCTGGAAAGCCTGTTACTTTATGAAGACAGGGGATATTTCTTTCCTCTTGCTCCATTTTTGCTGTTGGACAGAGCAAAAATGAGACTTCAGCAAATTAAGATCTTTATAGAAAGTCCATTGTATCTTCTGTTGGTTTTCTCTCAGACAGACTGAAGACATTTGAACACTCCCAGCATACACCAAGAGCGCTTGGAAGATCTTGCAAAATTGATCTAATAATGCAAAAAACTACTCTTCTATCCTTGGATATTTTTTTTGGTTTGTTTTTTGTTTTTTTCCCCTTATTTATTTTGTGTATGTGTGTATTGGATGTGTGGATGTGTGCGTGAATCCTATTTCACCACAGTATATCTTATGTATAGTATGCAAAACAACCTTGATTATATTGTATGATAACACATAGTGATGAGGATTTAAATGATGTAAGTGGTATTTTTGGTGACTTTGACTTAACAGATGATGATAAATATGAATTACGTGCTAGTGACTTACATACACTCTACGGAAATCTACAGTTAGACACACTTGACTCCATGGATTACAAAAGAAATGAGTTTGGTTCTGACATAGACCCTGATAACAATTTTATTACCCCCGCAATGAACTGTTGTAAGTATTATAACGATGAACAATTTAATAAGATCAAAATAGACAGAGCTTTTACAGTTATACACATAAACTGTAGAAGCCTTTACAAAAATTATAATGATATTAAAGCATTCTTAAATAAGTTTAAAAAATTCAGTGTCATTGCTATGTCTGAGACATGGTTAGATATTAAAAAAAGGTTTGATGTCGAATTGAATGGTTATGAATTATATATATTAAATAGAGATGGGAAAAGAAGTGGGGGGGTTGCTTTGTATGTTGACTCAAATTTGAGAAGTAGGTTGGTTGAAAGTAAAACTACCTTCATAGAAGGGATTATGGAGTGTATAAGTGTTGATATTGAACTTGAGGACTATAAAAAAATTCAAGTAAGTTGTGTGTACAGAACGCAAGGCTCTTGTTTAGATACGTTTAACCAAAACATTGGAAAGTTGTTTATGGAGGTAAATAAGACCAAGATTATTTGTGGGGATTTTAATATCAATCTCTTGAACCCTCATAATAGCAGAAAAACATCTGACTTCATATCTGCCATGTATGTTAATAATCTTTTCCCATTGATCCTTAAACCTAGTAGAATTACAGTGAAATCAGCAACTTTGATAGACAACATTTTCACCAACGAAAGATAGAGAAATCACTGCTGGATTACTTGTGGCTGATGTAAGTGATCATCTACCTGTTTTTAGCATTTTTCATCAACTTGTACCAAAGGCACATGTCTCACAAACTGCAACTCAAAAACTATTTAGACATAGAACACCTGAAGCCATGGCTGCCCTTCAGGCAGTCCTACATGCTCAAACATGGGAGGAGGTCTATGCTACCCCTCACCCTGATCAAGCATATGACATTTTTTTATCTACTCTCATTAATCTATATGATAAACACTGTCCATTAAAAAAACATATTGTCAAAAACAAAGTCGAATTGGAAAAGCCATGGATCACACGAGGCATGGCGAATGCTTGTAAGAAAAAAAATATCTTTATGGACAATACATAAAACACAGAACTAAAGCTGCTGAACAGAGGTATAAAACATACAAAAATAAGTTAATTAATATAATCAGAATTAACAAGAAATCATATTATCATAAGTTGTTAGAGCAGCATCAAAATGATGTCCAAGGAACGTGGAAAATATTAAATAGTATAATCAAAAATGATAAGAAAAGAAATGAATTTCCCTATTATTTTATCAAGAATAATAATGAAAGAACAGACTCCAAAGACATTGCTAATGGTTTTAATGATTTTTTTTTTTTTTTTTGCCAATGTAGGACCCTCATTGGCGGACAAAATCAAACAGTCTAAGAATGCACAAGTAGAAACCAGAAATACTAAAAATCAGACTTTGAACTCTCTTTTTCTAAGAGACGTGGATGAATTGGAAATAATAGGTATTGTAAATAAATTTAAGAATAAAAAATCAACTGATTACTGTGGTATAGATATGACATTTATAAAAGATATAATTCATTTTGTAGTTAAACCATTTACCTATATTTGTAATCAATCTATTCTCATTGGTATTTTTCCACAAAAAATGAAAATAGCTAAAGTAATCCCTATATATAAAAATGGTGATAAACACTCATTCACAAACTACAGACCTATTTCCTTATTGTCCCAATTCTCTAAAATCCTCGAGAAATTATTTGTTAATAGGATGGATAAATTTGTTGAAAAATACTGTCTTCTCAGTGATCAGCAATTTGGATTTCGATCTAATAGATCAACCCTAATGGCAGTCATGGCTCTTGTTGAAGACATTGCAACCGTAATGGACAACAAAGAATATACTGTAGGTGTATTTATTGATTTAAGTAAAGCTTTCGACACTATCGATCATGTATTACTCATGGAAAAGCTTCAAAGATACAGCATTAGGGGCACTGCTGCCGCATGGCTGAATAGTTATCTCAGCAATAGAGAACAATATGTACATTATAACAACGCTAACTTAATAAAACATCTAGGCATGCCATGATTCATTCAACTCATGATACAATTCGAATCACGGTTCAGGGTTCACGATACGATTCGAATCACGATTTGAATCATGTACAACACAAAATTAATTTACAGGCAAATCACTGATTTTTTATGATTTTTATTTCTCTTTTTAACAATACTGTAGTGTTTTCTCTTATGCTCTTTACAATGCAAATTAGACCTATCAGCGAATGACAAAAAATTGTATCAGTTCTCTTCTTCTTTTTTTTTAACAATACTGTTTTTTCTTATCCTCTTTATACCTGCATAGCAAATGACTGGAAAGTGGAAAATGTTTTTTCAACTATCAAATCCTTTTTTCTTTTTTTTTATAATAGGCATACTGCCTTCTTTTCAATAAATCAGTACAGTATCAAGACTTTTCCCCTTTATTTCAGATCAAGTTAACTCTATTTAAAGCCAGGCATAAACTAAGACATTATACGAACATAACAAAACTTGTGTTTTTTTACACTCTTTTCAAATCAATACTGCATCAGAAAATGTTTTTTTTTAATTCCTGAGGTAGACAAGCCAGGCACAAACTAAGGCAAATTTATTTTTGTCTGAACAAAAATTGAATACCAATTTAAAATAAATTCCTAATAAAAAAATAAAGAATGACTTAAAATATATTTTCTCTTAAAATAAAATGAATGGAAAAACATTCCACATTAAATAAATAAATAATAAATAAAAACTTTTCAGATAAACAAGTCTTTGCCAAGTTAGCCCCCTCGCCCCCCTGTTCTCCCTTTTCTTTTTTACATGTTCTTTTTAAGGAATACCAGCACATCTACATT
This sequence comes from Acanthochromis polyacanthus, assembly GCF_021347895.1. Classification (NCBI taxonomy): domain Eukaryota; kingdom Metazoa; phylum Chordata; class Actinopteri; family Pomacentridae; genus Acanthochromis; species Acanthochromis polyacanthus. The sequence goes on along the minus strand of NC_067134.1, from coordinate 13,223,939 downwards.
CTCAGGCAATAGCTGAGATCTCTGCGCACTCACAATATCCCCTGCTGTTGAAAAGACCCTTTCACTAGAGACAGAGGTGGCTGGTATGGAGAGGAAGGCTTTTGCTACAGCAGAAAGCACTGGGTATTGCTTTTCATTTTCCTTCCACCACTTCCTGTTGTAGCTGGAGCGGCGCCACATATAGAGAACGTAGTTTCGCTCGAGTGCGCCCTCTGCTGGCGTGGAGGCCACATCGCGATTCATGGTTTAATTAAATCGATTTGAATCATAAAAAAAAAAATCGATTTAAATCGTGTTTTTCAAAAATCGCGGCATGCCTAAAAACATCTCATGACACATGGAGTTCCGCAAGGCTCTTTATTGGGGCCCAAACTGTTCAATATGTACATAAATGATGTGCCTGAAGTATTAAATAATGCTAAGTGTTTAATGTATGCTGATGACACTAGTCTCTATTGCTCAGGTAATGACCTGCACAGGCTCATGGCCACAATGGAACATGAGCTCACACTCCTTAAAGAATGTTTTGACAATAAGTTGTCCATGAATCTGAGTAAAACCAAATATATTATTTTGGGAAATAAGACAATAAAGAACAACATCAATCTAAAAATTAAAGAATCAACAATCGAGCGTGTGCAAGCCAGTAATTTTTTTGGAATTACAGTTGATGAAAAACTCTGCTGGAAGCAGCATATATATATTATGAAGTCAAAATTAGCAAAAAATGTTGATGTAATAGGAAAAATGAAATCGGTATTAAATAAAAACTCACTTATGTTATTATACAATTCCCTTGTCCTTCCATATCTTAGTTATGGAGCAGAAATATGGGGAAATAATTATAGCGTCAATATTGACCCTATATTTTACTTCAAAAAAAGGCAGTTAGAATTGTTAGTCACGCTGATTTTTATGCACCATCTAATCCCATTTTTGTTCTGCTAAAAACATTAAAAATATGACATTATCGATCTCAATACATTAGCTGTCATGTATAAAGCATATTATAATAATCTTCCAAATTGTATTCAAAATATGTTCGAACACAGAAAGAGTCGTTATAATCTTAGGGGTTCTTGCATTTAAAAAAAAAAGAAATAGGGTAAGAACAAATAAAAACGTAAATGTATCTCAGTAATAGGAGTTACCAAGTGGAATAAACTTGATGAGGGAACAAAAACATGCAAGACTTTGAAAACATTTAAAAAGCAGTTGAAAAGATTAACTCTTGAAAAATATCAATCCCAGGAATAATAAACTAAAAGTAACTAAAATGATTTTGAATGGATTCCTCTTATCTTGTCAATGATAACGATGAATATTAGTTGTTTTTTTCTCTTTCCTTCTATGAAATGTAGAAACTTTTCGTTTTGGTTGAAAAGGGTGAGGCAAAATAAGTTTTGACTTCAGCCTAAACCCTTCGGTCACAGGACGATGATGTTGATGATGATCTTGATGATGATTTTGTTGATGATGTTGACGATGATGATAATGATCATGTTGACGATGATAATTTATGTGGACAACGATGATGATGATGATGTCATCATAAGTACACAATTGTTACAATGTTTACTTTTTCCTTGTTGACCGAATAAACTACTACTACTACTACTGATATCAGTCTTTATGAGGTCAATTTACATCATTTGTTACAATTTAGATTTTTTTTTTGTGATATTACAGTGACTTTTTGATGTAAAATTTGCATTTTTAAAAGTTGATTTTGAACCTTTTTGTGGTGATTTCAGTCTTTATGAGGGTATTTCACATCATTTGTTGCTATTTTGAGTGGTTTTAATGGTAATTTAGAGATTTTTTCAGTTTTTCATGTATTTTCTTAAAACTGATTTTCCACCTTTTCGTCTTGATTTTGCACCTTTTAGTGTTGATTTTGCACATTTTTGTGGTGATTTTAGTATTTATTAGGTTATTTCGTATCATTTGTTGCTATTGTGAGAGTTTTTATGGTAATTTAAGGACTTTTTAATGTCAATTTTGCATTTTTTAAAAAGTTATATTGCACATTTTTGTGTTGATTTCAGTCTTAATGAGGTTATTTCACATCATTTGTTGCTATTTTGAAGGGTTAGTGATAATTTAGTGACTTTTCATGTTTTATGCATTTTTAAAATGAGAGTTTTGCACCTTTTTGTGTTGATTTTGCATATTTTTTGGTGTAATTTCTCGCCATTTGTTGTGACTTTGAGTTTGTACATGAATTTAAACCAAATGTTCAGACATGTTGGGGTGTTCCAAACCAGCAGGAGTTCTCAAACTGATGCTGAAGTCAATGTTTTATCAGTAAATATCATTTGTGTTTGTCAGACAGTTCTAAACATGAGTTGTTCTTATTATCTGTCAATCACAACCTATGATCTGATCTTTCTAGCAGAGGGGAAAAGATTTAAAGTGAAATAAAGTTCACCTGATACACTTTGAAGAAACCAAATGCTAGAAATGTTCAGATGTTTCTTAAATGCAGCATTAAATGAGACTGAGAGCAGACATGTTGAAGGAAATGTGCATCAGTGTGATCTCTGCTGATGTTGGTTCTGTCCCAGTGATTCCATTCTAGGGAATGTTAACTGTCAGGGATTCACAGCCTGATGAAGCTTCTGGTTTCATGAAGCACAGGGTTTGTACAAGTTGTGTTGGATGTTGAGTGACATGAAAAAGGTTGAATGTTAAAATGATCGGTCACATGAAATGAGTGGGAATCAGCCTGTAAAATGTGCTCTTATTGTGAAAGTCTGCCTGCTGCTTCCTCATAGGTGGAGTCCTGACTGGTTCCAGGAAACAGATCACCTATCTGAGCGTCCAGGAGTGGACTGGAAACTTTCTTCTTCTTCAGCGCTTTGAATAAAGTGTAAGTTTGCTTTGTTTGCTGCTTTAACTTCAGTAATGTTGCTGTTTGTTTCTGCTCTGTCATGTTTCTAAATGTTCACTTCTGATTTCAGCACAAACTTTGAATGACTGTTGTTTAAACATGGATCAATATGATTATTAGCTTATTGATTTACTGCAATCAGTCAATAGTTCTATGAGATTATTGATGGACTTGAGTCAGTTTGATGAGCTGCTGATATTTCTTAGTTGTTTTATCTTTCTGACTTTGGGTTTGTGGGTGAGTCTCTGCAGCTCCATGACTCCATCTGCTGGACTGATAGTAGAAGTGCAGCAGCTGATCTTCTCCAGGAGGATCTGAGTGGATGAATGATGTTTGTTTCCTGTGCAGGTGAAGGTAGAAAGTGTGTGTGAGCTGCTGTGAGTTGAGCATCATGGATGAGTGTGAGGACAGAGAGGAGGGAGTCCCTCCCTCTAAAAGCTCTCTGTGTGGGGAACAGGAGAACCAGAGCAAAGCTCAGAGGTGAGACCACCATCTCTAACTGTCCAGGACTCTGCTGCATGTCAGAGCTCAACATCACATCACTGTTGCATCATTATTCACAGGAATCCACTTCGACCTGGACCTGGACCTGGAACTGCATCCAGCTGTGTGTCCTTCAAGAGCGGACAGTCTAAGCGTCATCTCATTGACTTTAAAGATCATCAACCTCCTGCTGCAAAGAAGTAAGCTCTGAAATCAAACTACTGACTGTTGTGTCAAATGTTCTGTCATTATTCCAAATATGTTCCATCATTAAATCACTCTGAAACCCTGCTACAAGATTTTTCCTTGCTGGTGATCTTCCTCTCTATTTACCAGAATTGATCAGAGACCAGAGTCCTCTGGACCTGGACCTGGACCTGCATCCAGCTGTGTGTCCTTCAAGAGTGACTGGTCTATGGATCATCCTTATAATTTTAAAGGAGAACCAGGTCTTGCTGTAGAGGGGTAAGATTTTCAGAACGGTTTCAGAGCTGCTAGTTTGAAAGCAGATTGGCTCCTTATCAAACAGAACAAATGTTTTGAAGAAGTGATGCTAACAATGTGAACATCATCCACAGAGACATTAAAAACAGAACCAGGTGGATCTCAGCAAGAACTCTGAGTTCACTAAAATATCAATAGTTTACTGGACAAAACTCCAGTTCTGTGATCATATAAGCCTTGTTAGCCTACATGTTAGCCTACACATTAGCCTGGGCGTTAGCCTATATCTCTCTGTGTGATAAAGTGAGAGTTAACTGTTGATGTTGATCCACAGAGTTGAGCAGCAGAACTCAGAGGTTCCCAGAGCTCAGTCTGTCCAGCAGCATCACCTGGACTCAATATTCATGGTGAGTTCATGGACAACAAGTTGTTCTCCATCTGTTGTGTTCAGGCATCTCCATGCTGCTCTTTGTAGACCAGTGGACTGTCAGTGTGTCCAACATGGATCTGATGTTTGGCTCCATGATTTGACTCTGATGGACTCATTGACACATTTCTCTGTTCCAGCTGCTGGAGGACAACATGGTGACTTTTGTGAAGAAGGAACTGAAGAAGCTGCAGAAACTTGTGAGTCCAGATTACCCAGAATGCTCCTCAGAGAGTCAGAGGGAGGATGAGGAGGAGTTGGAGGGTGATGATGAAGATAGAGGAGCAGCAGAGAGATGTTTGAGCAGATCAACAGTGTTGTTCCTGAGGAGGATGAAGCAGGAGAAGCTGGCTGACTGTCTGCAGAGCAGTAAGAGGATTTGTGTAAAGACTTAAGCTACTGATCAACAGAAACATTTACTAAAGTCTCAGAATATCTTCACACAATCAGTCTTTAGGGGACAAACTGTCACCTTCCTTTAGGGCTGGGCGATATGACCAAACTTTTATATTCCGATATAGCTTATTTTACATCCTGATACGATATACATCACGATATAGCAGTGGCATACTTTGCAAAGTACGGTAGTCTGATCCTTGTCTGTCTTTTTAAATCCAAATCACCGCCATATGACAGAAGTTCCCCCTCTTTTAGGTACAAGCTCATCGGTTTGAGCTGGTAGTTCGTCATCTTGTTGTTTAGATTGTTCTTCTGAGTCGAGTCCACCGTCTTCCTCCATAGCTGTTTATGTTTTACCCGTGTAAGTAGCTATTGGCTGTCCTAAAAGTCACAAGAAGTCGCTAAATGATGTCATCCCCTAATTTGCGTATTTCCAGTTTGCATGTAATTGTAATCAATGGTGTAGGAGAGAGGAATAACGTTGTGGAAGAGACCAAAATGTGAGTATAAACAACCCCCCAAAATATGTTTTTTTTTCTAGAGGCTAAATGCTGTGGTTTATTTTAGTATGACAGTGAAGAAACATTTTCATTTATATCCCGCTCCGTAAGTCTGGATGGGATCTGTGGTGACTTTGCACATGCGCGATTCATCTGCCGTCTGGCCGCAGAATGATGTGAGTCTCCTAACAATAGACATTTTCTATCGTCCAGACAATATCTATCGTCATATCGCCCAGCCCTAGTTTCACTTTATTGCTACTTTGGTGCTTTAATATCCAGGTTACTTCTACTTCACTCTTTCTTTCTTGTGTTTTCATTCAGAACTTCCTGCAGTTTGTAGACGTGAACTTAAATCTTCTCTGAAGAAGAAGTTCCAGAGAGTGTTTGAGGGCATCGCTAAGGCAGGACAGCCGACCCTCCTGAATGAGATCTACACAGAGCTGTACATCACAGAGGGAGGGACTGCACAGGTCAATAATGAACATGAGGTCAGACAGATAGAAGCAGCATCCAGGAAAGCAGACAGAGCAGAAAGAAGCATCAGAGCAGAAGACATCCTTAAAAGGCTCACCTGGAAGAGATGGACCAATCAGAACAGTGATGACAACGGGAGTGGCTTGGCATCGGGAAAACAGTGTTAACACAGAAGTGACTCTGGACTGGGCTGAAGACAAAAGCAACCAGGACATCCACTTCATGTTTCCATTGACTTTCAGAGAGCTGAAATGTGCTGAAAGAGAGAAGTTCAGCTTAATGGAACTTGTTCATCACTTCTTCAGTGAAAGCAAAGCAGCAGGAATGTGCAGCTTTGAACACTTCCAGGTTGTGTTGATCTTTGACGGTCTGGATGAGTGTCGCCTTCCTCTGGACTTCCACAACAATGAGGTCCTGACTGATGTTAGAGAGTCCACCTCAGTGGATGTGCTGCTCACAAACCTGATCAGGGGGAAGCTGCTTCCCTCTGCTCGCCTCTGGATAACCACAACGACCTGCAGCAGCCAATCGGATCCCTCCTGAGTGTGTGGACATGGTTACGGAGATCAGAGGGTTCACCGACCCACAGAAGGAGGAGTACTTCAGGAAGAGATTCAGAAGATAAGAGGAAGGCCAGCAGCATCATCTCCCACATGAAGAAGTCACGAAGCCTCCACATCATGTGCCACATCCCAGTGTTCTGCTGGATCACTGCTACAGTTGTGGAGGAGCTGCTGAGAAGCAGAGAGGGAGGAGATCCTGCCCAAACCCTCACTGAGATGTTCATCCACCCACCTGGTGGTTCAGGCCAAAGTCAAGAAGGTCAAGTATGAGTGGAGGAGTGAGACAGATCCACACTGGTCCCAGACAGCAGGAGGATGATGAGTCTCTGGGAAAACTGGCTTTTAATCAGCTGCAGAGAGGAAACCTGATCTTCTATGAGTCCGACCTGACAGAGTGTGGCATCGATGTGGAAGCAGCCCTCAGTGTATCAGGAGTGTTCACACCGGTCTTTAAAGAGGAGAGAGGGCCTGCTACCAGGACAAGGTGTTCTGCTTCGTCATCTGAGCGTTCAGGAGTTTCTGGCTGCTCTTCATGTCCATCAGACCTTCATTGAACTCTGGAATCAACCTGCTGGAAGAAGAACAACAAACAACCTCCAACAAACCGATCCAACAGGTTTCTACCAGAGAGCTGTGGACGAGGCCTTAAAGAGTCAAAACGGACACCTGGACTTGTTCCTTCGCTTCCTCCTGGGTCTGTCACTGGCGACCAATCAGAATCTCCTACGAGGCCTGCTGACACAGACAGGAAGTACTCACTAGACCAATCAGAAAACGATGGAGTACATCAAGGAGAAGATCGGTGAGAATGTGTCTGTAGATTAAGAAGCATCAATCTGTTCCACTGTCTGAATGAACTGAAGGATGTTTCTCTGGTGGAGGAGATCCAACAGTCCCTGAGATCAGGACGTCTGTCACAGATAAACTGTCTCCTGCTCAGTGGTCAGCTCTGGTCTTCATCTTACTGTCATCAGGAGAAGATCTTGACATGTTTGACCTGAAGAAATCTGTGCTTCAGAGGAGGTTCTTCTGAGGCTGCTGCCAGTGGTCAAAGCCTCCACAAAAGTTGTGTAAGTAGTTGGAGACTGAAGATACTTTTTCATTTTGCTGCTGTTTCATCAATATAATCTGCTTTTTGTCTCTTCAGACTGAGTGGCTGTAATCTGTCAGAGAGAAGCTGTGGAGCTCTGTCCTCAGTCCTCAGCTCCCAGTTCTCCAGTGTGACAGAGCTGGACCTGAGTAACAACAACCTGCAGGATTCAGGAGTGAAGAGTCTTTCTGCTGGACTGGGAGAGTCCACACTGTAAACTGGAAGCTCTCAGGTCAGAAATCACACTTTGAAACTGATGTGATTTCTATCAGTGGATAAACAGCTAACCTGAGTGCAATAATTTCTGCTGATGGGATTCATCAGAATGAGCTTTTTTCTGAAACTTGTGCAAGACTTTGTCAGGGTATATTTTAACATGATTAAAATCCCATAATCATTGTTGAGATTGTTGATTTGCTTGAGACGCATGAAATGTGCAGCAAATTGTATCTGAAGTCAAAGAAAAGGACTGAGAAACATCCATCCAAATGTTGTCCATCAGGTTTGTGTTGTTTGTGTGTGCAGGCTGTTCAGGCTGTCTGGTCACAGAGAAAGGCTGTGCTTCTTGGCCTCAGTTCTGAGCTGGAAGACCTCAAATCTGAAGAGAGCTGGACTGAGCTACAACCATCCAGGAGACTCAGGAGAGAAGATGCTGAGAGCTAAAGTGGAGGATGCCACACTGTAGACTGGAAAACTCTCAGGTACAGACAGAACAGGCCACTCTCAGGTACAGACAGATACACTCTCAGGAAACTATTATTCTAGAGTTGCAGGCCAAGTTGTGGCCCTTTCTTGGGAAGCCCTTTGAGCATTTATTCCATATCCTTGATATCAGACATTGGTTTTCTTCACTAGCTCGGACTTTGTCAGCACTTGTTGGACATTCAGCCACACTAGTTATGCACTTTGCCCTACTAGTTGGACAAAACTCTGACTAGTCACTCATTTCAGTAACATGTAAACTTGTCAACATGGATGCTCCTCACTAGTGAACTAGAGACGTATGATTTACTTCACTAGTTTACTAAGTAAGAAAACGTGTTTCACTAGTTAACTAGTGGGGTCAAATGGACCCAACTAGTGCAACTAGTAGATATCTTGACATTTACTAGTTAACTAGTAAACATTTTTCAGCCTCACTAGTTAACTAGTCAGTCAAAAAGATCCCAACTAGTTAACTATTGGACATTTCATGCCCTTACTAGTTAACTAGTGAACCAATTTTTAACCTGACAAAGTTAAACAACTAAGAGCTGAAAAACCTTACCTAGTGTAACCACTGCACATTTGGCCCTTAAAAGTAAGGTAGTGTCTACCGATACGGACCCGTACCCGTAGCCTGTGGCCTACGGCAGGGCCGGACTGGGAAAGAAATTCAGGCCGGGAGATTTCCAATCAGTCAGGCCACTTCCGCCACCGCAAGGGTTGTGTCATGTGGGATAATGCAACCAAAATTTTGTTTTTTTCCTTCAAAAATATGCCTTTTACAGTTATGTTATAGCAATTACAACACATACTTAAACAGACAGTAAGTCTTTAAACACAACCATAACGACAGCTCATACAGTAGGGTGCTCCATAATCTTTCACTCCTTCCCACTCTCTGACCTCACTCTTCATATCACCGCTCTGCAGTGCATGCTTCCCCGTTTCTCGCTATGAAGGGCGGGCCATAAAGCAACTAACCAATCATGGACGTTTCTTCTAAAAAAATGTCACTTTGACCAATCCCTATCCTTCTGATTTAGAGCTCAGAGCACTTGCTTTGTGTGAGTGACAGGAGGGTGGGCGTGTACTCTGTAAGGCTTCTCGCCGCTGCTGTCTCTGCCTGTCTGCCAAAACCCGATCAACTTTTTTTCATTGGCCTGCCAGTCCATGGCTGGCCTGTCCAGGCAGGCCAATAGGAGGCAGGCCACCGGGAAAAGTCCCGCCTCTCCCGATTGCCAGTCCGGGCCTGGGCCTACGGATACAGCACTTTCCATTTGCCAGACAGATACAGACCCCGTACGCGAGTCTCACGGGTCAAGAAGCTGCTAACCACTGCAAACTGCTGAAGGTAAGCAAAGGTTAGGGTTAGGGTTAGGTTTAGGGTCCGTACCTGTAGTACCGATGCTACGGGTCCGTAACGCTAGCCTCTACCGGGAGTCACGTGACCAGGTCTCGCGTATCTGATTGGCAAATGGAAAGTGCCGTATCCGTAGGCCACAGGCTACGGGTACGGGTCCGTACCTCTAGCAATCAACCTAAAAGTAAACATGTAAACTGCAACGTGACATTAATGTCTCTAGTGCAAACTCAAAGATCAACATGTTCACTAGTGGATGCATGCAAATTAAGTAGGCGGGAGAAGAATTTTGATTGGTCAGTATTTCAGATTGCATGATGTGTAGTTTTAACTCATTAGAACCTGGATGCAATATTGAACAATATTAGTATAGATAGATAGATAGCATACTTAATATAAGCACCATTTTGCAGTCTTATTATAATTTAGGAATTGACCATCTTTGTTGCTGAAAAGCAGATGATTGATATGTAATTGTAAAGTGAAAAGGTTAGATTGTTAATAATTATCCCGTAAGGCTTCCGTAGGCTTGTGAACGCAGCCACAAATAATGTTGCCGAAAGTGCTGTGTTCTGTCACAGTAAACGAACAGGCGGTGGAGTGATACGGTAGTTTTGCTGTTATTGCCGTTATCTGTGGACTACCGTTTCTCATTCTGAGTATGAATCTTTGGCAAGAACGCACTTGTGAGTCGTGGAGGTTAAAATGCATTTGGAACACCAGCGTACTTAATGACGTCACTGGCTCGGTTCATCTGCTCTGGTTATTTTACTGTGAAAACAACAAAAAGGAAACATATAACACAGCCTTGCATGTTCACGTTTTAATATTAAAACAGTTACTGTGTATATATATTCAAGTTTTAAGATTTTCATAAATCTTTATGATAAAGTGTTTTAGAGCCACTGAATATTGACAGCTGTAGTTTATGATGCAGTTGAATTGAACGGTCTCATTCTCAGTTCTATCACTTCTATCCACAAAAACTTTTAAAAAACTGATGATTGTAAAAATATTAAACCTTCACGAGGACACCTCATAAACAGGGATGGATGGTTTACAGTTTTATTATTACATGACTAAAATACATGAGTCTACATTCTACATAACTACCTGCCGTTGTCCTCCAACATCCAGAGGTTTATAGTCTGACAGATATACAAACATCACTGCACTTTATTGTGATCACAGGACTTCTGTATGCTGAAACATCATCACTAATTAATGAGAGAATATTTCATGGCAGCTACTGTACTCAGAGCCTGAATACAGGTGAGCTCCTACAGGTGAGTTCTAAAAGGTGAACTCCTACAGGTGAGCTCTTCTTCTGTCTGTCAGGTAATAAAACAGAAACCTTTTCAAACATCACAGCGTCTGATCAAACTGGTCTGACATTAGAGGAACATTTACTTCTGGCTTCAACAATTGAAAAATATTTCATTGCAAAATACTTAAATATATTTCAGCATTTTCTATCCTTCAGTTTCCATGAGCAGCATCCTGCTGGTCCAGTTGCTGAAGATGGAGCTGCTGATGTTCTGTCTGTGGAGTCTCCCAGCAGTCAGTGAGCATCTGGGTTTCTTCTGATGTTCCTGGAATATCCATAAAATATTGCTTAAATGTTATTTTTAATGCACAGTAACAGTCATAAGAATAGAAAAAAGTTGTTCTGCAGGTTATGAAGACAAAACAATAATTCAGAAGTACACAGTCAGTGATCAAGTAAAACATTAACAATATTATGCTATGAAAATTAATTTTAACTTCTTTCAAGCCCATTTTTCTTTGAACAATAAAAATAATAATACACCATGAGCCCAAAGTGTGACCATTAGATAAATGTAAAACTACTAATATCCCCGTTTAACCGCTATAGAAGCATCAGAGCCAGCGGGCAGATTTCAAAAGTCCTGCTGGGATAAGGCTGCTCTCGCGGCTAGTGCGAGCGCTGACTGGCCGCTCAGAGTCGTCTAACCTGGAGCCTTACATCTCCGAAACATCCATCCATCCATTCTCTATACACTGCTTTATCCTCACTAGGGTCATGGGGGGTGCTGGAGCCTATCCCAGCTGACTCGGGCGAATGCAGGGGACGCCCTGAACAGGTCGCCAGTCTGTCACAGGGCTACATATACAGACAAACAATCACACTCACATTCATACCTATGGGTAATTTGGAGTAATCGATTAACCTCAGCATATTTTTGAACTGTGGGAGGAAGCCGGAGTACCCGGAGAAAACCCACGCATGCACAGGGAGAACATGCAAACTCCATGCAGAAAGATCCCAGGCCCACCCCGGGAATTGAACGGGGGATCTTCTTGCTGCAAGGCGAAAGTGCTAACCGCTACTCCACTGTGCAGCCCATCTCCGAAACAGCAGGAGTAAATTTTTAATCAGGCTTTATCTGGATAAACTGACCACATATTTGACGTTTATAAAATTACTTTCTGAAAACTACATTTTGTGTCACAATAGCAGTAGTATTTCCAAAAATACTTGCATTACCTCTGAAAGCTTTCTCCTCGGCCTTTGCGCGAAATGCATTATGGGTTATTTGGCTGCCCCAATTCCACACAAATCTGGGCCGTTGCATCGTCGATATTGTGGGCGGAGCGAGAACACATCCGCGTATTTCATCTGTTCTCAACTACATGCTTACTTTGCTAATGCTAATGCTGTCAGACTCCGATGTTAAACACCCTGAGAAGGAAGGCTCAAAAGTGTGCTTATTCCCCCACCAACGAGCCAAATATTCGTATATTCGCCATTAATTGGGCCCGAATGTCTGGAGCCCAGAAATTTCTATTTGGACCAACCCTACTGTTTTTCAACCTCACCAAAGCAAATCATCATGTGGCTTTGGGTTTCAGAATTCAAAAAGCAACCAGGAAACAAACAAAAAAAATCATCCAGTGAATTGTTAGAACTGGAAAAATGGTTTTAATCTGCATGTATGGTTGTAATGGTAATGTAATGGTTTCTTAATCTGCATGTATCTGCATGTAACAAGGGGCAGTGAACAATAGTGGAAGCTCAGAATCGGGCTTTACAGGGTTAAATTTTTGCTGGGTGGAACTCTTACTGGAGAGCCAATAGGAGGTGTCCGCTTATGGCACTTTCCTGCCTCCTGATTAGCATTCAGAGCAACTAGTGTAACTAGTGAGCAATTTGGGTTTGACTAGTTTACTAGTAAACATTTGGGCATCACTCATTCAAAAGACTCTTTAACTAGTTAACTAGTGAGCACTTTGGCATTCACTAGTTCTACTGGTGAACATTTTGGACCTCACGAGTTGAACTAGTTAAGTCAAAATGTCTCTCAAGTGTAACTAGTGGATATTTGAGGCATCAGTAGTTAACTAGTACAAGTTTGAGCCTCACTAGTTAAATATTTGAACTTCAAGAGGCTTTCACTAGCTAACTAGTCAGTATTTTGGCATTCACTAGTTACAGTGCCTTGTGAAAGTATTCGGCCCCCTTGAACTTTTCAACCTTTCGCCACATTTCAGGCTTCAAACATAAAGATATAAAATTTTAATTTTTTGTCAAGAATCAACAACAAGTGGGACACAATCGTGAAGTGGAACAAAATTTATTGGCTATTTTATACTTTTTTAACAAATAAAAACCTGAAAAGTGGGGCGTGCAATATTATTAGGCCCCTTGCATTAATACTTTGTAGCGCCACCTTTTGCTGCAATTACAGCTGCAAGTCACTTGGGGTATGTCTCTATCAGTTTTGCACATCGAGAGACTGAAATTCTTGCCCATTCTTCCTTGCAAAACTGGTCGAGCGCAGTGAGGTTGGATGGAGAGCGTTTGTGAACAGCAGTCTTCAGCTCTGCCCACAGATTCTCAATTGGATTCAGGTCTGGACTTTGACTTGGCCATCCTAACACCTGGATACGTTTATTTGTGAACCATTCCATTGTAGATTTGGCTTTATGTTGTGGATCGTTGTCCTGTTGGAAGATAAATCTCCGTCCCAGTCTCAGGTCTTTAGCAGACTCCAACAGGTTTTCTTCCAGAATGGTCTTGTATTTGGCTCCATTCATCTTCCCATCAATTTTAACCATCTTCCCTGTCCCTGCTGAAGAAAAGCAGGCTCAAACCATGAGGCTGCCACCACCATGTTTGACAGTGGGGATGGTGTGTTCAGGGTGATGAGCTGTGTTGCTTTTACGCCAAACATATCGTTTTGCATTGTGGCCAAAAAGTTCCATTTTGGTTTCATCTGACCAGAGCACCTTCTTCCACATGTTTGGTGTGTCTCCCAGGTAGCTTGTGGCAAACTTTAAACAAGTCTTTTTAAGGGGCCGAATAATATTGCACACCCCACTTTTCAGGTTTTTATTTGTTAAAAAAGTATAAAATATCAAATACATTTCGCTCCACTTCATGATTGTGTCCCAATTGTTGTTGATTTTTGACAAAAAATTAAAATTTTATATCTTTATGTTTGAAGCCTGAAATGTGGCGAATGGTTGAAAAGTTCAAGGGGGCCGAATACTTTCACAAGGCACTGTAACTAGTGGGTGTTTCAGCTCTCACTAGTTAACTAGTGAGATTAATCCATGTTGTACTAACATGTTAACATGTTAAAGCTTTTGCATCTTACTAGTTAACTAGTACGACTTTGAACACTACTAGTGTAGGATCCACCAGCCATTATCAACAATGAACAGAACCAGGACAGGGTTTTGTTTATTACCCCACCTAAAGCTCTGGAGTCCTAGCACCTCTGTAGCCACAGGATGGAGACAGGCTCCCCTTTTGATCAGCGAAGCAAGAGTGACACCAGGACACCACGCCAGATGTGGGACATGTCTGGCATGGGGGACGCGAAGCACCGAGTCAGCAGGAAGCGAGGCCAAGAGCTGACTTTAAAGGATCCCCCCCCCCCCCGATACTGACCTCAAAAATGTGTATTGGACCTGTCTTAGCAAGAGACTGGCTCAAAACCCCCAACTACCATCAAGCCTCCAAGGAACCAAATTGATGGCAATAAAAATTCTGACTGATTCCTGAACCACAGAAGGGAAGCTCAGAAACCTGGAAGACCACTTCAAAGACATTCCATTCACAGACAAAGGAACTCTGGACTCACCTCAAAACTAACAAAGACAATCATCATTTTGTCCAATTCTGGACAAAACTCCTGTTATGTACATCCATTTCACCGAACAAGTGAACTTTTCAATGACTTCATGATTAATCTACCTCTTGCCTTACTTTTAATATTTTATTCCTCCTAATTGGTATCAATGTCATAATTTTAACATGTCTGCCCATCACATATGAGCATGTTTGGTATCATTTTAATCAGCTATCTATCAGTAATGCTCCTAGATCAGGGGTCGGCAACCTTTAACACTCAAAGAGCCATTTTGACCCGTTTCCCACAGAAAAGAAAACACTGGGAGCCGCAAAATCCTTTTGACATTTAAAATGAAGACAACACTGCATATATCACTTTTTTACCTCTATGCCCTTGTTAATCAGTCGTGATTAATTAATTACAAAGCCTCTAATTAGATGGATTCATTTTTTAAATTGTGTCCTTCCACTAATATTTATCTTACCTGGTTAATGTCATTTTTGCTCCTGGACCTCATATGTTACATAATGTTAGCTGGAAATCAATATTTTGCGAATGTCTATTTAACTTGTAAAATGTATTTATCTTAAGCTAATAACTTTTCTCCGGTAAGTCGCTGCCCTGTTTTCCAAGACGACACTCCTCTGACTCTCTGACCTGCTGCCTGGACATTGAGCCGTGTTCTTGCGAGTAACGTGTATTACCCTATCATGAGTACTTCTGACTCAAAGAAAAGACGTGTCTTTCTTGGAGTTGAGCTTTAATACACAGGCTTGCCATTCTTGAGTACAAAACGATGTGAAACTACAGGCGTTGCTTCTCCAGGAGTAAAACAAAAAAGGCACGAAACGTGTGGCAATCGGAAGCTCCGTGTTGTTTCTCTGCATCAATTTGCGCTCTCATGTCACAGGGGAAAACCCCAGCAACACATCCGGTGGAGTGACACGGCAAAATAAGAGCGGTAATTTCACAATAAAACTATATTAAAATGCATTGAAACACGCCTGAAAGGCAGAACAATTTATTTTCCAAAGTTACAGGGAGCCACAACAGAGGGCTGAAAGAGCCGCATGCGGCTCCGGAGCCGCGGGTTGCCGACCCCTGTCCTAGATAAACCATGTTCACCAAATTTCAATATTTTGGAAAGTTACAGAAGTTACCTGAAAATGTAACTCTGTGAGGGACATCTGGACCTCAGCCCTCCCTGACGGAGGATGTACCAGACCCCTGCTGAGTTAATGATATGCAAAGGCCCACTTTAAAAGATCACAGCTGAAAGCACCACTTTGAGTTCTCCTGAATTTGGAAGACTTGCTATCCATCACTCTGAGGCTGCACTCTGTCCATCAGTGTTCCGACCCGCTTCCACAGGCCGACCGGACTGCATACATCATCGTCACCTTCATCATAATCACCACGGGCATGCAAGTACCTTTCAATCACTGAATACTTGGTGCACTTCTCTAAACTCTTAGATTTCCTAAAACCATTCATTTGGCAAACTTTCACATTGGCATTTCCCAAAAGGTACGACTGCTTTCAGGTGTGGTCCTCCAATTCCTTCCTCCCAGAGTGCCATATTACAATGTAATATTCTCCCAATATTGCGTTGTAATATTGTACTCTGTTCCTTCCTTCCTTTCCTGTCATTCACATTCCGCTCATTGCTTATTTTGTGTTAGTGTTTTGTGTTGTGCTCTTAGTTGATAGATGTCATTATTCATAGTTGTTGTTGTCCTGTTGTTGTTAGTAAATAAATGTTTTAATAACTAAGTCCAGTTGACTCAATTGTTTATTGTTCACATTTTGGTCCCTAACTTGTATTTGATTCCAGCTACCGAAATTCTACTCATAATCTTATTGAGCTAAAATAATTCCCTTGATTACTTTATGAGGTTTTTCTTGTCTGCAGCAAGAGATGTTTCAGATGCTGCATTATTATTTTTAGGCTAACTCAAATATTTCGCTGGCCGAAAACTAGTTAGACTACTTAATAATTCTGCACAAAGTAATCTTAACCCCATTTACCGTAACATTTCATTATTTGGTGGAGAAAACTATTTAAACTTTACAAACACATATTAAGAAATCCTACACTAGTTTGCTCTTGTGGGCCACTAGGGCATCAAAAAACTGACTAGTTGCAAGTTTGGCACAACTAGTATAGTTCTAGGTGTCACTAGTTGGACTTCTGTTGGTACTAGTTGGACAAAAGTGCCACTAGTTGCTGAAAATGAGTGACTACTCAGAGTTTTTATGCAACTAGTAGGGCAAAGTGCATAACTAGTGTGGCTGAATGTCCAACTTGTGCTGACAAAGACCGAACTAGTGAAGAAAACTAATGTCCGAAATCAAGGATATGGAATGAATGCTCAAAGGGCTTCCCATACACTTCCATCGGTAGGTTTCAAGGTGTGTGAGATGTCAGAGGAAGTGCTGCAGTGGTAGGAAGGAAGAAGAACAGTGAAGCTGAAGAAGGGTTATGTGTACGGTGCAGCTGCAGTCACAGATGTTCTGGTCCAAACAGAGAAGTAGATCCAAGTGTGTTCTAGAGAAGCTGAGTGTGTGTACAGTGTGCTGCAGAGCTAGAACAAAGTTCCTCGTTCTCCACTGCAGAGTTGGTCCGGACTTTGAATACAATTTGTTACCAACAGCGAGCCACGCTAAGCTAAGTGAGCTAGCGTTTACCCAAGGCTGTCCAACTACGGTTCAGAAGCCGATGAAACCAGGTCAATAACACGAGCTTAGCAGAAAGACTGGATGCATGGAAACTGTTAGCCTAGCTTATCACAAAAATTGCAAGCAGTATAAAACTGTTAGCATAGCTTTGCATCACGATTTGAGAAAGGGGAAAACTGTAAAACTGCTTTGCATCTTAGCAAATAGGAAGAACAAGAAATCTGTTAGCTTAGTTTAGCACAATAACTGAAAGTAGGGTGAACTGTTAGCCTAGCTTAGCTCAAAGACAGGAAGCAGGGTGAACTGTTAGCCTAGCTCCATGAACAGAGGAAGCATCAATGAGTAAAGCTGAATAATGAGTGTAAACTGAGCTGGAACGTGACGAGCACAGGACAGGACTTTAGAGATGCTGCATTCAGGTGTCTGTGTCTCCATGTTGGACTGGTCCTTTATCAGTGGAACAGTGTGAGAGCCATGTAACGTCCATGTGTGCTGCTGAAAGAGTCACTGCTGCTCTGACCGTCCTCCTCCTTTCAGGGTGACGCCTGCTGGAGACCCATGGTTGACACCAGGTCTGAGGAAGTGTAAGTGTGTTTTAATGGATTGATGGAAACAAAGCAGCACATTCAAGCATCTTCAAAATGTCACATCTCTGAGGTCATCATCAAAGCTTTAATACTGATCACATGATCCATCAATAACTGCAGCTGTGTTGTGTTTGTTCTCTCCATCAGATTCCTGTCAACTCACAGTCGACACAAACACAGTACACAGTGAACTCAAACTGTCTGACAACAACAGGAAGGTGACACATGTGGAGGAGGATCAGTCGTATCCTGATCATCCAGACAGGTTTGACTTTTATCGTCAGCTGCTGTGTAGAACTGGTCTGACTGGTCGCTGTTACTGGGAGGTGGAGTGGAGAGGAAGGGTTTATATATCAGTGAGTTACAGAGGAATCGGAAGGAAAGGAGGCAGTGATGACTGTGTGTTTGGAGATAATGATCAGTCCTGGAGTATGCGCTGCACTGATGATGGTTACTGTGTCTTTCACAATAACAGTCAAACATCCATCAGTTCCTCCTCAGTCTCTCACAGAGTTTCAGTTTATGTGGACGTTCCTGCTGGAACTCTGTCCTTCTACGAAGTCTCCTCTGACTCTCTGATCCACCTCCACACCTTCAACACCACATTCACTCAACCTCTCTATCCTGGATTTGGGTTCTGGTCGTCTGGTTTCTCCTCAGTGATTCTGTGCTGAGTTGAGTCTCCAGAGTCTCCTCCTGGTAGAGAAACAGTGTTGAACAGATAGTTGAGTCTCTCCATGACTCTGCCCCTCACAAACACGTTTTCACATTCATGGATTAAATGTGTTTCTTTGTCAAATCCTTCCAAATGATTCCTTGTAAACTTGTTCCTCTTCAAAGATGGAAGTTGTGATTCTTCCAGGAGCCAAATGTGGTGTTTGCGTCTTTTTCCAGTCAAATGTTGAGAGTGAAAATCAGGATGTGGTGTTCCTCTGATGCTCACTTGAACACACTCACTTGAATAAAATGAAGCAATAAATTACAGGCCTATTAGTATATTGCCTGTAATATCAAAAATACTTGAGAAAACCATCATAGAGCAGTTAACAGAACACCTCAACAGCAATAATCTGCTGCACTCAATGCAGTTCGGTTTTCGACGCAATTACTCCACTGATGCAGCTTGCTGTTACTTAATAGAAAACATAAAGGCCAGCTTGGACAAGGGGGGCACGGTGGGTGCTGTGTTTCTGGACTTGCGAAAAGCCTTTGACACGGTAGACCACCATGTCCTCCTGTCCAAGCTTTCTCAATATAATTTGTCCATTGATCTACTTACATGGTTACAATCATATCTCTCAAATCGGGTGCAGTGTGTGAGAACTAACAATGCACTGTCTTCTTTGTTGCCTTGCACAACTGGGGTCCCACAAGGGTCTATTTTGGGACCCTTGTTGTTCAGCCTCTATATTAACGATCTTCCGGCTGTGTGCAAAGAAGTAGATATCATAATGTACGCAGATGATGCCGTCATCTGCGTGCATGGGAGGGATATGGAGCAAGTGGCATCTAAATTGTCCTCTGCAATGGATAAAATAAGTAATTGGCTTAAATCTTCTCGTTTAACTCTAAATGTTAAGAAAACAGTTGAAATGTATTTTACAAAGTCGAACAAATCGAAAGAAATACCAAATATCTATGTTGATGGGGCAAAAATAAATATTGTGACAGATATAAAATATCTAGGAGTCCATTTGGACCAAACGCTGAGCTTCAAAAAGCACGTTAAAAATCTATGCAATTCAGTTAGATTTAAAATCTCTTTTAGACACATCAGGAATAGTTTGACAATTGAGGCATCTTTCGTGTACTTTAATGCTATGATTACTCCTCATGTCACTTGCTGCCTGTCCTGTTGGTCTCAGGCCAATGAGACCACACTCAGACCACTCAGATCACTTTATAATCAGGCTTTAAAGGTACTGGACAGAAAATCTCTTCGTTATCATCATTGTAATATCCTCAGTAAATACAATATACTCAGTTTTGACAATCTCATCTTGTATTCAAACTTAAAAACAGTTTTTAAAATTGTAAATAACACTGCTCCACCTCCATTAAAAAAATTCATACATTTTTATTCCGAACAAACAACTCGAACATCTCGCTCCACTGCACACCAAAACTGTGCCATCCCAAAAAGATGCTCTGTCTTTGCACAGACAGCCTTTTCATTTAAAACCATTAAACAGTGGAATCAGCTCCCAGACAGTCTGAAGGTGTCCGTGGATTTGAACATTTTTTCTAGGAACATAAAGAAATACTTCCTTGATAGGCAACTGTGTCAGCATCAGTCCACTTAAATTGTTCATTGCTTTATTTTATGTAAATTGTAGCTTAGCTTTTTTAAATGTACATACTGTAATTTGATTAGTATTATTAATAATATTGTATTTAGTGCTACTGTTAATTATAATGTGTGTTTTACTTGTGTGACCTGCCCAGGGACTGCAGATGGAAAATAGCAATAGCTAAATCTGGTACAAAGCATCTCTTCTTTTCAAGAATAATGAATTTGTACATGGTCCCTGACAAATAAACTAAACTAAAAACATTTGAGCTGCACAAAGTGTGAAATGAGAGAGGAAGCAGTGAATCTCTAAACTGCTGACAGACTTTCACACATTATTGTCCAGTGAAAATCAGCTTTTTGTGGAGCCACACTTTATCCTGATGTGAGTCTTTAAGTTCTGTTCTAGTGATGAAATGAGAACTTCCTTCATCTGTATCACTTTTTCCAAAGTATTCTGTGCTCTTCTGTCATTTATGTCTTATTGATAGATCCATTTTTCATTTTTACATTAAATAAGTGATTCAGTGTTTTTTTCATAAGTTTTTTTTTTTATAAGATTCTGAATTTATGGTTTCATCAACAAATTCTAACAGATTTTATTTTTCCATCAAAGCTCCCATAACCCTAGCTATCTCTGGATAAAAATGTTTTCAGCATCGACATGATTCCAGTAGAATGTAAACCCACCAGGACTATCCAGATTACATTGAACTCTGTAAATTCAACATTTTTTAGCCTATTTAATTCTATTAAATATAATTGTATTAGTTTTCTGTTTGGCCGTTAAAGGAGGTTTTCCTCACATTTTGGTGTATTTTAACCCTTCCATGGTCTAAATTCTTTGAGCAGATCTTGTGCTGTAATCAATGTCTAACTTAGTTTTTATTTTCATTGCAGTGGTTGATTTTTCCTGAACAAGATCAATGATTTATTTGCTCCATCTGTGGGTTTTAAACTATTGTAACTTTATTATTTATTCAATAAATGACTAATAACACACTTTGATCTTCGTGTTTGTTTGCTTATTTGTTAAGTGGAATTTAATTTTCCATGTTGAATAATCAACGTTTATCCTCTTCCACGGCAGAAATGTATCACACAACCAGAGAAGAACCCAAGCAGCAGGCGCAGACGGATGGGTGAAATTAATGTTGATTTAATACAAACAAGAATTAATACAAACAGAAAGTGCAGAATAAAGGAAGCCGAGGGGGAAACTGCAGGGAGGAAGAAGGTAAACTGAACAAACTAAACTAAGGGCGGACCAGAAGGCCGAATAGAACTAAAGATTAAACAAAGACTAAACTACAGGGTAGGGAGACTCACGGAGGTCCTGGGTTGTAAGGTGGAAGCAGGCGGAACCGATGGAGCAGACGGAGAAACGTGGCAAGGGCAGGGAAAACAGGTTAATAGTCCAAGGGAAAACTGAGTCCAGAAAGCAGCGTGCAAGCGATGTGGAACAGAGTGCATCGAAGGCTTGAATGAAGAGCATGGAGCAATGACCCGGCAGTGAGCTGTGCAGAGTGGCTGGCTTAAATACTCCAGTGATTGACTATAGAGTTCAGCTGTGGCTCCTCAGCTGAGCTCAATTAACAGGATCAGAGGCTGGCACATGAGGAGTGTGACAAAATGAAAACAGAAAAAATATCTTTTGTAAAGCAGTAAAACTGACGCTTTTATTTTTTATCTTTTTGTCTCCATTTTTAATTATATTTAATTAAATTTAGCCCTAAAAGCAAATATAAAGAACTGCAAAGACTAGAACAAAAACTACATATTTCTAGTCGTGAAAAGACTCAAAAACCAAACTTATAAATAAATGATATTCTATGTTTTAATTTCTATCTGTTCTTATCACAGTCAGTGAGCGAGTAAAACATGAACGATCTAAAGTTCTGAACTTTAACTTCTTTCCAACTGATTTTTCTCTGAACAATCCAAATAAAGTGTGAGGTCAAAGTGTGACGGTTAGATCAACATAAACTACTAATATCCTGTTTAAGCACTATAGAAGCGTCAGAGCAGCAGATGGTAAAGTCTGGTCCAGATAAGGAGCTCTACAGTGAGGCTGACCGTCCATCATAGCTGTCTAACCTGGACCTCACATCTCTGAAACCGTTGGAGCTCATTTTTAATCAGCTTCATCTGGATAAACTGACCACAGATTGGACGTTTTTACAACCACTTTCTCACCTGAAAACATCTGAAAACTACATTTAGTGTCACAATAACAGCAGTATTCCCAAAATACTTGTGTTTCCTCTGAAAGTTTTCTTCTCGGTCTTTGCTGCTAGTCTAAATGCATTCTGGATTATTTGGCTCCAAGTCCACACTGGTCTGGTCTGATGATTCTCCATAATGTGGGCGGAGCCAGAACATATCCAGGGATTTCATTGGTTCTTGATCAGATGCTGCTTTGAACTGGATCAGTACTTGGTCTCTGACTGATGATGTTTTATGAGAACACCAGAACTTAAGTACAGACAAGTACAGTCTTGTCCTGACTGACGAGACAAAACACCAGCAGAGCATTCTGGGATTTGTAGTAAGAACAGTACATGTGTGATATAATACCAGCAGTATTTTCTCTGAATTTTTTTGGAATTAAATATAATCTAGATGGGAGATTTTCTGTGGAATTTAAGTGTTTTCTCAGTAGCATTACTGTTAGGAACCATTTTAGCTCCTGTTAGCACCTTTATTTATCCCAGTGTATGGTTTCCAGTAGCTTGGAAAATCCAAACTGAATCTCTATGTAATCTCCTATCTCCATGTTAGGAGATACAGGAGAGTCAGTTTGGCATTGGGCGAATTGAATCGTGTTTCCCTCCCGGTACAGTTTGGTACGACCAATCATAGCACGGGAGGCGGGAGTTAATGCTGCATCATCTTCAGCGCCTCGAAGATGATGCCGGAGGAGGAGAAGGGGGGCCAAAGCGAATCTTTTTGTGGTCTCTTGGCGTTTTGGATGGCGTTAGTCGTTGCCTCTTTTCACTTGATGTTTCCGACAATGAGGAGGCAGTGGATGGCTCGTTACTTTCGGCTTCTTGCCATTGTTTGTACAGAGGAAAATCCCGTTCCAAACATGTGAGTAAATTTAAGCAACTTTTACACATACGCACGGACTTGGTTTGGCTCTGATTTAAAGTTATTCCTAACACCGCTAATCGTTCGGAAGGAGTCTTTTGTTGCGTAGCCTTTTCAAAAATAAGTGTTGTACTTGAGAGTACCCCATGTATTCGCAGATTTTTGTGACAAAAACGGCAGTGATCATTCGCCGCGACGCTTTCTCGGCTGCATGCCATTGTTGTTTGGACTACATGGACTTCAAGGTCGATTTGTTTGTGCGTCACATCTGTGTTACGCTGATTGGTTCTTTCTCGTTCAAGCTGCATTCGTTAGCCCCTCCTTTTTGAAATCGTCTCCTATCATCACAGTGCCAGACTGACTTTATTTGTATTTATATTAATACATAAATAAAGTCAGTCTGGATTTTCCAGGCAAGGTTTCCAGACTTTATGCTAAGCTAACTGGCTGCTGGCTGTAGATATGTGTCATTCTCTGAAACGGGTGCCATTTCCACTTTGCAATTTGTAATTTTTCATGTAGAGCAAACTCCTTTTTTCAAAATCCACAACATGAAAGACATGTTAATCCTCCAAGAAAACATATTTTCCCACCTCAGGCATAAAATACTTATTAATAATATCTTTTTTATTTAGACCTTGTAGCCATTATTGTACCACCCCGTCACGGACAACATGTACATTATTTGAGTGATGGTACATTAAATAAATTAAAAAACTCTCATGTTTTGCTGCTAGTAAAATGTCTTTTTTTTGGAAACCATCAGTAGAGAGTATGTAATTTAATCAGTTTTTTTCATTTTTAGGCTCTTTAGCAGTGAAATATGAATTTCACATGACAATGGTGTCATTGTTTTTACAAAAACTATAGCTCCACTTCAAAATTTAAAATAAAACTTCGTCCTTTGATTAGTCTACAAAAGAAGAACGTTATTCAACATTAATTTATGAAGAATTTCACTCCGTTTCCATCATTTTTTTTAACAAGTTGACCCTGTGACGGGGTGGTTACTACAGTGACAGGGTGGTACGGACAAACTCTGTGTTAGGTCCAAACCTGAAGAATACACAAACAGCTCAGGAAGAAAGGACAGCACTCACGAGCTCCGGTCTTTTACTTGCACACAAGGAGAGAGATAGAGACTACAGCTCTGCAGTATGCATCGCGGCAGGCTCACAAACTCTGGAGAGCCTGCCTCTCTCCTTGTCCTTTTATTTCCTTCTCATACAATCATACGGTACAGAGGAGTCATCATGCGTTAGTCATAAGATATCAGAACAATACAAAGACAGAACATGTGTTACTTGCATGATCTTATCATAAGAGGGAGTCAGCTCACTATAGGAACAAGTCAGCTTTGTTCTTGTTACTTCCGAACACATGCATGGTCACAACTTAGAATGTTGATGGTCACAACTTAGAATGCTGATAGTAGTCCTTATTTCTTCATAGTCACTCAATGATAACCTCATAAATGTAATCACTCTAATATAAGTGTAATTCTTCTAACACTGTCTCTTTATATGATCTGTTGGTTTTAGCCTTATTCTGAAATTAGACACTTTTGTTAATTCTGGATATGAATGTGGGCATGACTTAATGATACAAGAGCCAAAATACATATCAAAAATTAGAATTGATAATACAACAGCTTGCTAGAAAAGTGCAAGTATATTCAAATGCTTGTAATACACTTGGCAAACACTGAACATTCAATATGTGAATAACAACATGAAATATGCACTATTGAAAAATGTGATTAGCATTTCCAAGGTTCCAAGGCAACGAGCCCGGTACCCCATACTCCCTGTAGTACTCCCCACAGTGCCCCTCGGGGGACATGGTCATAGGCCTTCTCCAGATCCACAAAACACATGTTGACTGGCAGGTCAAACTCCCATGACCCCCTCAGCAGCTCCGCAAGGGTAAAGAGCTGGTCCGCTGTTCCACGACCGGGATGGAATCTGCATTGCTCCTCCTGAATCCGAGGTTCGACTATCGGTCGGAACCTCCCTTCCAATGGGAGCATGGGGTACCGGGCTCGTTACTACGAGCCGTTCGGTCCCTGTAAGACCAAAGTGAGAGCTGTGTCCACACACTCGGCACTAAATCAGACACGTTTCAAGTGGGTGTTGGACTCCGCCAAGGCTGCCCCTTGTCTCCAATCCTGTTTGTGGTCTTCATGGACAGGAACTCAAGGCGCAGTCATGGTGGGGAGGGTGTCCGGTTTGGGGGCCTCAGGATTGCATCTCTGCTTTTTGCAGATGATGTGGTTTTGTTGGCGTCCTCAGACCGTGACCTCCAGCACGCACTGGAGCGGTTTGCAGCCGAGTGTGAAGCGGCAGGGATGCGGAACAGCACCTCCAAGTCCGAGGCTATGGTTCTTTGCCAGAAACCGGTGGATTGCTTCCTCTAGGTTGGGGGGGAGTTGTTTCCCCAAGCGAAGGAGTTCAAGTATCACAGGATCTTGTTCACGAATGATGGGAAAATGGAGTGAGAGACGGACAGGCGGAATGGTGCAGCGTCAGCAGTAATGCGGGAGTTGTACCGAACCATCGTGGTGAAGAGGGAGCTGAGCCGTAAAGCGAAGCTCTCGACTTACCAGTCCATCTACGTTCCAACCCTCACCTATGGTCATGAGCTTTGGGTAGTGACCGAAAGAACAAGATTGCAGATACATGCTTCCGAAATGAGCTTCCTCCGTAGGGTGGCTGGACTCAGCCTTAGAGATAGGGTGAGGAGCTCAGACATCTGGAGGGAGCTCGGAGTAGAGCCGCTGCTCCTTCGCATCAAAAGGAGCCAGTTGAGGTGGTTTGGCCACCTGATTCGGATGCCTCCAGGGAGACTTCCTCTGGAGGTTTTCCGAGCACGTCCATCTGGAAGGAGACCCTGGGGTATGTAGCAAGACTGCAAAGGCCCTGGAATTCCTGAGCTGATCAAAACTCAGATAAGCTCTCCCTCTCTCCAGCACTGACCAACACCCATCTCTATAGGAGGATTGAGACATTTGTATTTCTGTAGGTTTTCATTCACAGAAGGATGGAACTCCTGTGAACATTTAAACCCCTGGAATAACTTCTTCTTTTTAAAAGACAATGACTTTCAATTATATGCTATGGACGTTTGTTTAATGAACTTTCATGCTAAAATCCCTTTTCAGCTTTAGGAGACCCTCAGCCAGAGATGTCTCTGCATTCCACAGATCAGATAACAAGTCGTAAAACTTTATGGCAGAAGGCTGGAGTCACCCTCTCACTCTCTTTGACTGAAACAAAGAGACTGGAACTGAACTTAAACAAAAACACTTGCCAAATTAATATTTCTATATGCATTTGGTTTTTCCAGATTTACCACAGTTACTCACAGTGTTTCATCTATGACATATTTGAAGATCATATTTGCATGTCTGATAGAAGTCGATTTATTAATTTGTGATGTTAATCATTTCTTCCCCAGGATACTATGATTTTGGAATGAATTCCAGAATTAACCTCTGAATTTCCTCTCCGTTTAGGTTGAATGATGACCATTGTATTTACCTGTTACCAAATCTCTGACTTGTTGTTATATTTTCACTCTGATACATATTTTTAATGTCATAAACATATAGTTATGAATGAAATGATTCACATCATATGAACATATGTATTAATCTACACATTTCACTTTCACACAACTGAATATGGTGGGATAGACAGATCGTGTTTTGCGCGTTTAATATCATATTTTAATCCATTCTGGACTCCTCTTTCTTCTCTACTCTGTGAGAACAAAGAGATTCCAAATTCCACCAGACTCGCGCCTAAAAGTTCTCTCTCTCCGCCCAGGTCCTCCCCTTAGCTGGACCCACAGATAAAGTCAGCCGTAGCCCACATCATCTCTCTCTTACCGACTCTCTCTTCTTACCCCTCTCTTCCTGAGAGGCCAACCAAAGTCTCTCTCATTATTTTCTTACCTAAAGCGCGTTTTTTCTATCTTTGAAATTCCCTCACCATCTAAGTTTGTTAACTATTTATCTTTTAATATTTTTGTAACTTAAGGAGACATTTTGCTCACGTTAAGCCGAATTTTATTAGTTTAATCTGAAGAACAGATTCAGAACCAGCATTTATTTTTCTTAATTTTGACAATTTTTCATCAACACCCGTTTTTCTTGGCTAAAGCCTGAGAACCATCATTTTTAAACACTCAGCTGAGAACTCCGGAGATCTGCTGGATCAGGTCTTTGCATAGAACCGATCAACCCGCGGCAGGACATCTAGGCGTGGCCACAACGACTTCGACGCACCGTTCCGAACCCGCAGGTCCAGACCGTGTGCTGCGAATCTGAAGGCCCCGCAAGTCCCAGCCCCATGACGATTCACTTCAATAACTCCAGCTGAGTTTGCTCTGATTCCATTCTATGGGTGATGTACTAACCGCTTGGTCATTTAATTCATTTAATCAATTTATTATTTTACAAATCATTAGAATTCTTAATCCAAATTACCGATTACCTCGTCAGGTTAGCTCTGGCTAATCCTCACCATATTTCCTTCTCTCTCGCACCTACTTCCACATCTCTCACACATGCACACACCACACACACACTCCCACATTCCACACATGTACGCACACACACACATGTAGTCCTGCACGCACACACACACACCATATCTACATTGTATATAGTTCACTTGTCATTATTTTCATAGAATAGTTAATAAATACCTCATTTTAGACCAAATTACAGTCTTGTGTTTCTTTGTGTAGAATGTGGTCAATTTAAACGAGGATTCAAGACTTTTTGATATGAGATTGATCAAAATTTTTATGAATATTAATTTTTTTATTAATATTATTTTTTTCCCCTAGAGATCTAGGGTGGTGCCCCAATTATTAATAACGAGAGCAATAAATCATAACGTAGTACCGCTACAGGTAGACCCAGAACTCGCTGGAGGGATTATATATCTCGTCTGGCCTGGGAACGCCTCAGGATCCCCCAGGAAGAGCTGAAAAGCGTTGCTGGGGGGAGGGACGTGTGGAACGACCTGCTTTGCCTGCTGCCTCCACGACCCGGCCCGGATAAGCAGAAGAAAATGGGTGGATGGATGGATGACTTCCAAGGCAAAGAACAATTTAATTTTAAATCCTTGAAAAGTGAAACTCCTAAAAAGAGGGGGAACTCTTGAAAGCCTTGGAAGCATCAAGAAAGGGACTGGGAAGGTCGCCTCCATACATCTTTTTGAGCCTCCATGTATCTTTTTGAGCCTCCATGTGACAGGACGTCACAGGCTGAGGTGCTTGAATGATGTCACTTAAAGCAACAGTCAGGTATTTATAGACAAAACTGGTGAGTGTGACGGGGTGGTAAGACAAACTGAGGGACGCACAGAAATAATAAAATTTTTACCAAAAATAATGTTTTTATTTTGAATAAATATATTTTATGGAATCAGTGACACACTTATACTCATGGAAATAATAAAGGTTTGATAAAAATCTGAAATGTATTTGGTGATATTCTGGATGCAAATGTTATGTTGGTCGATATGGACATGTGAAAATGGCCATGTACTCATGAAAATGATTAAAAATAGTATGTCATTCTCCAAAAATATACACACGTGGACAAAATTGTTGGTACCCCTCAGTTAAAGAAGGAAAAACCCACAATTCTCACTGAAATCACTTGAAACTCACAAAAGTAACAATAAATAAAAATTTATTGAAAATTAAATAATCAAAAACAGCCATTACTTTTGAATTGTTGATTAACATAATTATTTAAAAAAACAAACTAATGAAACAGGCCTGGACAAAAATGATGGTACCTCTATAAAAGATTGAAAACTATTTGACCAGAGTGACATGATTAACTCAGGTGTGTCATTTAAATGACATCACAGGTGTTTCCAAACTCATAATCAGTCAGTCTGCCTATTTAAAGGGAGACAAGTAGTCACCCTGCTGTTTGGTGAAAAGGTGTGTACCACACTGAACATGGACAACAGAAAGCGAAGGAGAGAATTGTCCCAGGACATCCGAAAAAAAATTATAGACAAACATCTTAAAGGTAAAGGCTATAAGACCATCTCTAAACAGCTTGAAGTTCCTGTGACAACAGTGGCTCATATTATTCAGAAGTTCAAGACCCACGGGACAGTAGCCAACCTCCCTGGACGTGGCCGCAAGAGGAAAATTGATGACAAATTGAAGAGACGGATCGTTGGAATTGTATCCAAAGAGCCCAGAGCAACCTCCAAAGAAATTAAAGGTGAACTCCAAGGCCAAGGTACATCAGTGTCAGATCGCACCATTCGTCGTTGTTTGAGCCAAAGTGGACTTCATGGGAGACGACCAAGGAGGACACCACTGCTGAAAAAACTCATAAAAAAGCCAGACTGGAATTTGCAAAAATGCATGTTGACAAGCCACAAAGCTTCTGGGAGAATGTCCTTTGGACAGATGAGACCAAACTGGAGCTTTTTGGTAAGGCACATCAACTCTATGTTCATAGACTCAAAAACCAAGCATACGAAGAAAAGAACACTGTCCCTACGGTGAAACATGGAGGAGGCTCAGTAATGTTTTGGGGCTGCTTTGCTGCATCTGGCACAGGGTGTCTTGAAAGTGTGCAAGGTACGATGAAATCTGAAGACTATCAAGGCATTCTGGAGAGAAATGTGCTGCCTAGTGTCAGAAAGCTTGGTCTCAGTCGCAGGTCATGGGTCTTCCAACAGGACAACGATCCAAAACACACAGCCAAAAACACCCAAGAATGGCTGAGAGAAAAGCGTTGGACTATTCTAAAGTGGCCTTCTATGAGCCCAGATCTGAATCCCATTGAACATGTGGAAGGAGCTGAAACATGCCATTTGGAGAAGACACCCATCAAACCTGAGACAACTGGAGCTGTTTGCTCATGAGGAGTGGGCCAAAATACCTGTTGACAGCTGCAGAACGCTCATTGACAAATACGGAAATCGTTTAATTGCAGTGATTGCCTCAAAAGGTTGTGCAACAAAATATTAAGTTATGGGTACCATCATTTTTGTCCAGCCCTATTTCATTAGTTTGTTTTTTTTAAATAATTATGTTAATCAACAATTCAAAAGTGATGGCTGATTTTGATTATTTAATTTTCAATAAATTTTTATTTATTGTTACTTTTGTGAGTTCCAAGTGATTTCAGTGAGAATTGTGGGTTTTTCCTTCTTTAACTGAGGGGTACCAACAATTTTGTCCACGTGTGTAGTATTTACTCATATCATGTTAACAAGAACAATTAAATTAAAAGCTTTAAGCTTTAGAAACACACTTTGGCACATTTTTTGTGCCTTATACACACGTTGCGGACCCAAATGGCACTCGTCTGGTAGAATGACTCGTGCTGTCAGTCTCATCTGTGAAACATTAGCATTACGGTTTTTTTTAAGATTGATTAAGCACGATTTTGAAAACAGGGCTCAGAATTTCAGATCACTACACACAATTAACACAACCACACACAATATGCACAACAACTCAGGTCCTGTACAAAATGAAACATACCATTCAAACAAAACCTTATTATGTTACTACATGAAACACACATTTCATTAGGATTAATTCTGTCTGAACCAGATACACACTGCTGTGTTTAACTTCAAACACTTTCAGCAGTTCTACCTCTCAGTGGTTAGATTACTGTCAGTGAAGTACACAGAGAAAGTACAAATATACAACATGGTAAATTCACCAAACACAACACAAGATCAGTGCTGCAGACTGTTGAAAATATGATTTACATCTAACCAAAATCAGTCAACATAGACAATCACAACAAAACATGTCCTAACACTGTAAGCCCAGAAAACAGACAAATAAAAATGCTGTACTACCAGTACAGGTTAAAGTACTGTACAATAAAAGAAGAAAACAAAAAGTGTCGGTCAGTATAGCCTTCTTTAACCCTTTCCTCAGGTTAATTCAGGACCAGCTCTCCGTTTAAAGGGTTAGATTCTATCTGCCTATTAGTATTCCACCTAACAGGTTTCAGCAGAATAATTAAGCTGGTGTCGAGGAATACTCGCCTAGGTCCTAACTGTCTTCTTCCAAACGTCTTACCCCTCTTACTCCAATAAATACTCTCTTACTAAGCAGCCCTCCTAAGTAGTAGAATTGATTTATTGAACACGTTTGTTAACGACAGCTTTCCTCTTAAAACTGTGGCACTTGTTGATATTCCTAGGTTCGTTTTAGAGGTTTGGAAAACTAACCTCAGGGGTAATGTTTAAATAACTAGTTGGATTAAAGTAACCTTTAAGAACCATTAGATTTAATGCACACAATCAACTTAACTTTTTACCACTATGCAGAATCAGTGGTTCATAATCATTTCATTAGACTTCTCTTTAAATACAATATAGCGTTTTATTAAGCAATTATTAGCAGGGGCACAGCATTAATTCATGATTAAACAATTTAATTATTTCTGATTGTTTCTTACTAAACTAAGCTGAGCGTACCTGAGAATCTTCTCTAATTAGTAAATTTAGGAGAGAGAGTGGACAGCGTGGCCACCGCTGTTTCACCCAGTCTTGACCTGCATCTGGGAGAGCCACTCGATCGACCAGTAGACTCGGTACGGAGTCTTCTTTGTGGGCGGAGGGTGTTCTTCCTAGGCAGGGGGAGTGGAGAGGTCCCGATAGCCAATCGTTGGTCTGGCAGTTATCTTTAGTAGCAGCTGGAACACAAGTGCGGCGTCTCAGTTGTCTTCTCAGTCGGATGGTGGTGGTGGAAAGCCCCCGTCTCATCAGGCTGTGGTGGGTCACTGGGTCCTCCAGCCCCTGGAGTGGAGCAGCCCTCTGCTGCTGCCTCCTGTGCCTCTCTGGATGCCATGGGTGCTTGCCTCTCTTCATCTTTTTGGACAACTGCAGACCTCTCAGGACTCTCCTTTCAGCAGAGTGTGGTCCTCGCTTGTTGAACAAAGTCAGAAAAAGACTTTGCCTCCAACGATGTTCTCAGCGAACTCTGGAGCCTAAGTCCTGCGTTGCCTTCACGTCTCTAGGGCAATAGATGCGGTGAAGATTCTTCAGAACCCTGGCGATGCTCCCCGGCAGCTCTGGCGAGCAGCATCTCTTGCAGCTCCGGCGAGCAGCATCTCCCCCCTCCGGGGGAGAACTCCGAATTCAGTGTCTTTGACTCTCTCTTTTATAGTGTCATCCTCTAATACACACATCCCTGGCTAGGTACGCCCCTGACACCGTCTAACTCATGCAATCAACTTGTTATCACATACATCAGTAATACAGAAGTCATGGTTTTACAGCAAATACACAGCATCCACCTTCCGCTGTTAACACACACACACACATTGCTTGAGACATGTTGCCAAGACCATATTTGGCCACAGAACTTCCTCAATGTCCTCCTTTCTGCAGTGTCATGGTGACTTCTGCTTTTTGCCCTGCACACAGCTCAGAACAGCACAGATTACTTCAATTCAAAACTCATTTAGTTACACTGAATCACTTCTTATAATCATACTCCATATTGTTAAACACATAATAATCATTTTAAATCATTCTCTTCTATAGCAATCATCATTTTCAGAATATATATCAGCCTATTAAAATCATTCTTGCATCAAGCATAAGCATAATCATGTGGTTAACTTATATAGTTTCTCATTTTAACTTTTCATTGGTTTGCTTAAAGCTTTTATTTAGGTGGTGGTTGCTCCTGGGATCTCAAATAACTAGGCCCCACTTGACAAAAGACATTTGAAGAAAATAAATTCAGTACTACACATCTCTTTGCCTAGCTGGATCTGGACAGAGAATTTCATCAACATGGCAGGAAATATCCTCATGGACACGACAACGTGGGAAGAACTGTCCTGAATGATGGATCCATCCTTGCAGCTGCAGCGTCGATTTGGTCACAAGCCTCTTCCATGTCCTCAATGAGGGGAACATGGAACCACCATGGAGGAAAAAAAAAAACTCTTGGATGGGGTTTAGAAATGTAGAACATGGTGGAAGGTCCAGTCCTGTAAACTGTGGATGGTGTTAAAGCAGTTGTGGAGCAGAGCGGTGGAATGAAACATGGTTCCAGATGATAATGAGCTGCATCTGGAGGATTTGGTTCATTACTGTGAGGAGGTTGTGGAACCAGTCCAAAAATGTGATCCGTGTTGTAAGGGCCCATATTGGCATGACGGTGGTTTTCTAGAGCTCAGACCTGATTGGTGTGTTGATTTATCAGTCAGTGCTTTGGAACTGAAAGGAAGTGACATCATGATAGACTTCTGTGTCTAATGTAACACGTGTGTTTAGTGTTTGCTAAATCACTGTGTGTGTTGTTCTGCAAAAAGTGTGAGGCTGACTTTGTGTTTATAGTGGTGAAAATCTGCTCCAGTGTTTTACTCCTTGAGTGTACACTGCAAAAACTCAAAATCTTACCAAGTCTATTTATCTTATTTTTAGTCAGAATGTCTCATCCCGCTTGATTTCAGGTAAATTCACTTCACAAGAGACATTTCATCAGATGGAGGGACTTGTTTTAGGACAATGCATCTTAAATATCTTGTTAAGTCAAAACAATTTGAAATGTTCTTGTTTTAACCCTCGTGTCGTCCTGCAGGTCAAATTAACCCATTTTATAGTTTGAAAATGTGGAAAATATCTATATTTTCGCAGTGAAAACTTCCACATTTTCAACAATTTTGCAAAATTTTTGAACATTTTTTGGCGGAAAAAATAAGGAATGTTAAAAAAAGTTTCTTTAAGAAAACTCAGAAAAAAGGTTGATTTTTTCCCAGATGTTCTTAAATAAAATATTAGAACTTTTACAGATATATATGGAATCACTTTAGATATTTTAGGATATTTTTTGGAAGATTTTTCTTCATTTCTGAAAATATTTACAATTTTTTTCATTTTTTTAATTTTATTGCCAAATTTGGTGTTTTATTAAACAAAACGTTTAAGGGAAACTTTTAAGGAATTTTCTTCCTTAAGATTTTACAAACTTTTAGAAATTTGGGGATTTTTTTGCTGATTTTTTTTCAGACGTGAACAATATTTTCTGGTGCTCTAAATGACGACAACAGGAGGCTTAGACAAAATATCATTGGTAAAATAAAGCTTAAATAAGTTTCCAGCTAATTTTAAGAGCTCAATATTATAAGTATCATATCTTATTTCAAGAAATCTTACCAAACTATTTTTCTCTTTTTCTATTGGCAGATTTTTCATTTAATTCAAAGTAAAGATTCTTTGAAATCGGTTTTTTCTTGTGTTGAGAGGGGCATTTTTTACAGTGTAAAGTGTTGAAAATTAGGTAATTCTTTTTCTTTTCATGCTTATGCGATCATAAAAACTGTAAGTGTCCTCATAAGGTGAGATAAGTCCGACCTTGAGGTCTTTCTAGTGAGAACAAATGTGTTGTGTGTGAATTTGTAGCAGCAGAAAACACTGATAAGCTGCCTCCACCACACAGTCGGAGCACCGAGCTGCAGATGCAGTTTTGGGCTGCGTTTGGAGAACGTGTCTTTTCTGCACGGAGCTTTTCTACCCATCTTCCTCTGTGTGTACCTGCTCAACTGGAGCGGTGAGTAAAACCACATTTAAAACCTCCTTTCTGTGCCTTCTTTTTAAAAAACAGAAAAACTTCAGTGTCGGTTAATTCTAGTTGGAACGAGAACACAACATGTGGCTTTTCTCGGATGTTTTCCAAACATGTTTCTGCCTGTGGGCGCTCATGCATGCCATGAATTTTACACTTTTTCTTCACTTAAGTCTCTGTTTTCACTTATTTTCAATCAAAAAATGTTCCCTGAACGCATAAAGGTGTAATTAATTACTGTGTAATTGATGCTGCTAATTAACGGAGCGCACAACGAGTGTTTGTGGAGGTCTGGAGGAGTTTTTAAAGGCTTTGGAGAAAAGAGTCTGCTCAATGAGATTGTTGAATTGTAGGAAACTGGCTTTTTTCTCTTTTTTCCTTTAGCTCATGGCATTATGAAACATTTTGAACCAAACAAGTCTTGATCATTTTGTGCATTTGAAGCCTCTGATAGATCTTCAGTCAGTTTCTTTGTGTGCAGAATGTCTAAACACTGACAGACATCCAATAAGTAAGATGTAAACCCAACATTAACTCTCTGTTTGAGAAAATAAAAGGTTTACATCTGTCATTGAAACAATTAAACACACATCAACTTCTATGGTCCACAAACCGGCAGTTCTGTTGGTGTTGATCAGCAGCATTTGATGTCTAACCCTCACTTTAAACACAGTCTTTAGGGGGAAAAAACCCAAAAACATCAAATATTCAACCAGAAATCCCTCCAGAAACTTCATATACTGCAACTCCAACAATCCACAACATGCCTCGTGAAACACTGGGTAACTTTTTAGCCAATAATGATGAAATAATTCACACTGACCGCATCAATGAAACTCCAAAATCAACAATAAAACTATTGAAAGAAGTATGTTGCAAGTTACAGCTCATTTACTGTGTCTTGAAGCACCAAAAATGATGAATGAAAAAGTCTGAGAATGTAGTGGGTTTACATAATCACCCACGGAACGTTGGAGTGGTGGTTGTGT
The DNA here is from genome assembly GCF_021347895.1 of Acanthochromis polyacanthus. NCBI lineage: Eukaryota > Metazoa > Chordata > Actinopteri > Pomacentridae > Acanthochromis > Acanthochromis polyacanthus. Next base: position 13,188,266 of record NC_067134.1, on the reverse strand, counting down.
TTGGACACGGACTGTTATGTTGTTACTCTTCATGTTGATAAGTTACGCTCCACATGTACTGAGTTTATTATTCTGTCGACTGATGTCAGTAAAAGAGGTTAGCACCTGCTTTTGACACTCCGCCTCAGACTCCTGTTCTTCGGCACTACAAGAATACCAATAGATGGAGCTTTGGATAGAAAGCAGACCTCAGCCTTATTCTTTAACTTGAATTAACATCTCAAGGTGCTTCCAAGGTAGAAGCAGAGCTCTTAAACAGAGTTTTATTTGACTTTATGTACCGTTTTTGCTTGGAAACATTGTGCTGAAAATCAAGTTGTTAACATGTTCATATGCGTGTTTTTTAAAATATTTTACACTAGAAGATGTATCATGACTGAATTCTTTAATAGACAGTCTCCAGAACATGGATTTATACGAAACAAACCAAAGGAACCAATGCTGTCAACTTGCAGAGTTGGACTTTCCGTGTCTTTATTCTTCTTCAGATTCGGTTTCTGGTTCAAACATGCAAACTGACTCCAATATTACAACTATTCATTCCGCAACAGAGAGCAGTTTTAAGCCTTTGTATCAGGAGAGTTCTGCTCTAAAATCACTGTGGGTTGTCAGTCGGTCGTGTCTCGCT